>NW_008681092.1:86068-96634 GCF_000695815.1 Acanthisitta chloris | reverse complement strand
TCCTTCCTTCCTGCTTTCCTGCTTTCCTTCTTTCTTTCCTTCTCCCTCTTTTTTCTTTTTTCTTTCTTTTTTTCTTTCTTTCTTTCTTTCTTTCTTTCTTTCTTTCTTTCTTTCTTTCTTTCTTTCTTTCTTTCTTTCTTTCTTTCTTTCTTTCTTTCTTTCTTTCTTTCTTTCTTTCTTTCTTTCTTTCTTTCTTTCTTTCTTTCTTTCTTTCTTTCTTTCTTTCTTTCTTTCTTTCTTTCTTTCTTTCTTTCTTTCTTTCTTTCTTTCTTTCTTTCTTTCTTTCTTTCTTTCTTTCTTTCTTTCTTTCTTTCTTTCTTTCTTTCTTTCTTTCTTTCTTTCTTTCTTTCTTTCTTTCTTTCTCAGTAACTTGACATTTGAGACACAGCAATAAGCCAAACAGAGCAAATGGCACCACAATGCATTGACAGCTTTGGAAAGAAAAACTACATCTGTGAGTCCTGGGGACAGCTTTCACTGTAAATAAAAATAAAACAGAGCCGAAATTAATGTTTGTGGTCAATCCCCAGCAACCACACTCTCTAATGCAAACCAATCGCCTTTTTACCTGAGCTCTCTGACAGATAGCTAGGGCACTAATGTTTTTCTCTGGTAATAAGGTCGATATGGAACAGAGCTCCCTCAGAGTCTGTAGGCTAGAGTGGAAATGCCTGCTTTGGGGACTGCGAGAGAGCAGGCCAAAGATATGTCAAGTCCAATTAATGTCAATAAGGAACATCTGTATTTAGGCACCCAAGTTACTTAATGCAAACATTTCATAATTATATACTATAGCACACATGGAGCATTATGAGCTGTGGTGTCCCAGTGTGAATAATATTCACATTTTTCAGATCAGTCAGCAGTCTTGGGCTGGCTTTGGCTCAGCTTGCAGTCTCCCTGTAAGAGCATTTCTTTATAATATTGAATTAAGTACAATCCACATTTTTTCTCTTATCTGTGAAATCTTGTGGTTGTGGCTTGACTGTTTTTATAAAATGAAAGATCCAAGTGCATGTAAAGCTGAGGGTTTGGGAGCCTTTCTTTTTTTTCAGGCCTGAGACATCTGGGTTTTTTCTTCTATGCCTTAAGTCTGGGAAGGAAAGGTTCAAGTGGATGAAGCATAGCATGAAAGACTCCATATCTAAAGGATTCTTCACCTCAGAAAAAAACCCCAGCAATGAAACAGAACAACAGCAGGAACCATTTCCCCCACCTGAATCATTGGATGCACTGTGAACTGTGGATGCTCAGCTCAAGTCTGCAGAGAGGGGCATAGATACCAGCATTTCTAGTCTGGGAATCCCAAAACTTCCTAAATACTTGTAAATTCCAAACCAGCCATGCAGCAATTGTTTAAACAAATGGAGCAGACACTGGTAACTCAGCTGCCACCCACACGTTGTTCTCTGCAGTCCAGGGTGCCTTGCTGAACTGGGTGGGTTTCTGGAGCTTGGTGCATGTTGAGATGGAGCTCTGGAGTTGTGTATTTGGGGATTTTAATCCCCAGTTTAGAAGTCCTAAAAAAGATGGAAAAGTCATCTGGTGCTTAATGTGAAACACATCTCACAGCAGAGCAGTCTGCGTCGCTGGAAGAGATTTCCACCAGGCCCAAGTCCCAGGGGTCATCAGCTGAGAGAGAAGAGGCTGCAGATGCTGAGGTAGGAGTGGATCCAATCAATTACAGCCCCAAAAAGACTACCTTAAACAACTGGCAAGGAAAAGCTGTTGAAGATGCCATATTAAAACCAGACTTGTAGATAACTGGATACCTTTACCTAATCCAGCAAGTGGAGCTTAATCCAGCCCAGGAAGAAACAGGTGTCAAAGTGAGATTAGAGAAAATGGAATATCTATCATTCAGTTACAATTTTTCCTAAGCATCACTCACCAATATTTGTGTCTCCCTCATCCACACATCTTGGCAGCCTTTCCCAGCCCCACCTCAGAGTCTGCCAAAAAGAGCTACTATGAGCTAAGCTCCCACAGAGTTTTTAGCAAGCTGCCACTGCCACCCCACCTATTTCAAGAAACATTCAAGCCTGATTCCCCACTTCCCACTCTGTATGTGTTCTGTCTTGTCTGCCTTCTTTTTTCTTCACTTGTGCCTTTGGAATAGAATCACTTCAGGGCAGGGTCTAGTCATCTCTTTGGCACTTGACCTGTTCTTCCTCAGATATTTACTGTTCAGAGCTCCTCTATGAACTGCAGTGAGATCATGGCTTGGTCTTCTGTGATTAATAGTGCTAATACTCAGATCAATCATGTTGGCTTGTGTTTAGGGGACAGGAATGCAGAGTCATGGAAAAATTCAAGCTACTACTTTAAAGCATCTAAAGGAGGATAGATCCCCATAGGACACGAGTCCTGGATATTGGTTTTTTTCACCTTTAACTCCAAGAAAGTTTACTCCATCTGGAATCTAAAAGCTTTGGGCAGGAGGAATTAGTCAGAAACCAGCAATCAGGGTTGAAAGAGGTTCTGTACAGCCCATGGTCCTGTTGCAGATCTCAAAGCAAGGGCTTAGCACAGAAATTGCTGCTTCAGCTTCTCACAATAAGCAGTGATGGTGGCAAATTTGCACCAATTCAAATGAATTCGGCATGATTCCAAACAAACAAAAGGATTTCTGTGCAGCAATGGAGGAAGAGGAGAGTTGGTAATCCATTGTGCTGGGGCACCCATACAGTCTGACTGGCCATGGAGTGGTGGGACAATGAAAACCCTAGATATCAGCAGAACAGGCAGCCACAAAGAGATTTTCCAAGCCTTGCCTAAGGAATCTGTTCTAAAATCTTATTAATGACTAATGGGATTTCTGTATCTTCCTCCCACACACCACTCTGAGCCTACAAATAACAGGATTTGTGTGATTTCCCTCCCACATGCTGCTCCCTCTCACCCACCAATAAGACCTTGGGAATAAAACCAACTTCAGTGTGTGCACCTTCTAATTACAAGCAGGCAGAAGGAGAGCTCACATCTAAGCTGGCTGAGATCCAGGGATACCAGCAGAGGGATAAAAAGAGTGGAAATGGGCCTCATGCCAGAGCAATGAGAGAGGGTTCTGACAAGTTGGAAGGGAAGAGTGATGGCAGAAAAAGCTGCACATCCTTTAGTGCCTCTGAGCGTGGGTGAAGGGTGATGGTGTGGCTAACCCAGGAGTTTAGGACGAGGCCTGAGACCTGGAGGTCAAGGTCTTCTGATTGAGAGTTCCTGTTTGACCTAGGTAAGACTTCCTCCACTGGTGCAGGTAAGGAGAGAGAAAGGGTTGAGGAGAGCATTCCCTAAAGCACTGCTCCCCATGGGTTACATTGCAGGCTGACCTCACACCTAACCCCTTGCTTTGCCCAACCTTGTACAGGCTGGACATCGGGAGGAATTTTTCCATGGAAAGGGTTGTCAGGCATTGGAAGGGGCAGCCCAGGGAGGGTGTGGATCACTGTCCCTGAAGGAGTTCAGTTAATGACTGGATGTGGCACTTGGTGCTTTAGTCAAGTTGACAGGTGATGATCAGTCAACGGTTGGACTCGATGATCTCAGAGGTCTTTTCCAACCTAAGTGATTCTGTGACTCTGAGAGGACCTCTTCTTTTTGCAGACATCCCATTTGGAGCTTCATCCAAACCCAGCATACGTGGCAGATGCCCCACCAGCTGGTTGCCACATTCCCACTGATTTTCTTATGAGATGTTGGGACAGAGAAGGCTGTGCAACACGACGTGTCCTCTGTATCTCAGCACATCAGGCTCTCAGCATAGCTCCACGGGGTGCCACGACTTGTTTTGCTATCTGATGGCAATAGGGAGGGTGACTGGGAGTTAATTTCAGTGCTTTGAGATTCTCCCTGCAAACAAATCTCCTGGACCAAAAAACAAACAGTAGTAAAGCCTCTCATGTCCAGGTTTCTCTGCTGACATGCAAGTCATCATGCTCACTTCCTCTAAGACTTTCTACCAATGTGGTTTTTTAATATCAGTGTTGTTATTTTTATTTTTTGTAGCTATTAAAATCTCCAAATAGCTTTCAAAAGTATCTCTGGGGACTTGCCCTTCCAACTCATTTATCTTAATTTCTAGATGGAGACAAACTTCTTATTTATGTTTCAAAGATGACATGACATCAAAGGGCTTGAATATTAAAAGCCTTAATTACAGATGATAGGTTGATAAAACCAGATCACCTCTGGAGTTTTATTAAACAGGAGTTACAACTACATTCATGGAGATTTAGGATTACACCAACCTAACCCCATGGACCATAAGATTATTTTTGGAGAGGGAGAATAACATTTTTCTCACTTATATAACTGCAATGTACAACTTCAAATTATAACCTTCAAAACCAACAGCTTTACCACCACTCTGAAATTATCCCTCACACTGACCAGTTTTGCCCTGGATATTGCTTTGATGCTGAGCTCTGAGTGGGTTTGGGAGTTGAGGACCTTTGGCATAACCAGTGTCACAAACAGTGTTCAGAGATGTGAAACACTTTCCCAAAGGGTCTCAGTTTTCCTTGGGTAGGCTGAGGAGGCTTTATCTGCCTTTCTCTAACTTTTTACCCTCACTCAGCGCCGAGTGGGCTTCTACTTTGACAGAATTGTAGCTGCTGAAATTGCAGAGTGACACCAGAGAAAAAACTGGTGCCAACTCCTGAGCCTGTAAACATTGGTTTCAGTAGAGGGAACACCATGAGGAAACTTATCACAAAACCTCAACGCTTTCCCTTGGCTGTGGAGGAGTCATTAAATAAGCTGGGGAAGTGTTCCTCATTTAGGACAAACCTTTCTGTCGGGAGAGGACTGAGGTGGGTCATGTTTGTGGTGGGGTTTTGTTTCTTTAACCCCCAGATGACATACACACATCCATAATTAGCAGAGTCTCTGTCAATATTCATGTTGCACTGTATTCATCATTTGGGGCTTTGACTTGTCCATTATAGGGTATGAAACCACCATGTAAAAGAGTCTCCTTAGGGCAGTCAGTCTGTGTGTTTAAGAGGCTTTGATTATGTGCAAATCACTCTTGTACAGCAGAAGCACTTAGAAAAGCTCCTATAGGAATTTCCATTCAGACTCTAGAGACTTCCAAGGATCTTATCCAAAACCCTGCACAATCAAGCCTAGTAACTCCCCTTCCTGGTGCAGAGGTAAGTTATAATTGTGCCTCTTTTAAGTTAATAAAACTTTGGCAGAGATAGACTTTATAGTCTCCATTTTCAAAAGTGTGTTCAGCCTCAGGTGTTCCACAGCTCAGTGCTGCACAGGCAACTCATGAACACAGAAGAAAATGACAACTAAAAATCTTAAGACTCAGTAATTTGTTGAAGATCACAAAGAACACAGGTGGGAGGGTTTGGACCAGCAAAAAGAAGATAGTCTTCTTCCTGTTCTCTAATCATTTGGGTTCTTTCTCTGCAACTGGTACCCAAAGCACTGAGCTCTGTCACTTCTGCTTAACTAACCTGATCTGCTCTGACAGGGTGACCCACTGAGTGCTGGAGTGTGTCCAGAGGAGGACAGCAGAGCTGGGGAAGATCTAGAGAATCAGTTTTAAGAGCTGAGGAAGCTGGAAGTGTTCAGCCTGGAAAGCAGGCTCAGGGAAGACCTTCTTGCTCTCTACAGCTACCTGTAGGAGGTTGTACAAGGTGAGTGTTGGTGTCTTCTCCCAAGGAACAAGTGATACGACATGAGGAAATGGCCTTAAGTTGTGCCAAGGGAGGCTTAGATTAGATATTAAGAAACATTTCTTCATGGAAAGGGTTGTCAGGCCCTGGCACAGGCTGACTGCCCAGGGAGTTGGTTGAGCCTCCATCCCTGGAGGGATTTAAAAGACCTAAGGATGTGGCACTTAGAGACATGGGTTAGTGGTGGGTCTGGCAGTGTTGGGTTAACAGTTGGACTCAATAATCTTGAAGGTTTTTTCCAACCTAAATTATTCTGGCAAATGATTTAAAACACAAAAGAACAGAACACGGAAGCACTAACAGATGCTTGAACAGCCCAAATGTCATCAGCATTTTTTATTTAAAAACCTCTCTTCTGTTTTTCCTGCTTTTGGCTGAGACCAGAAGCTGAGGTTTCACTGACCTTTGCTGATGTCTGAGTGTGAACTTCCCTGCTCTGTTAGCACTGACCCCAAAAAGCCAAACCACTGGAGAGGTTTTTTCCTGTACTTGATCTTTTATTCTTCACTTTACACAGTAGCAAAGGCATTTCAGCAATGAATGTGGATGTAATGCTTAGTTTTAACTTGCTGGTGACTAATTTTAACCACATATGATGATAACAATTACTTTCAGCACATACTAACCCATATTTATGAGCTTAAGGAGTTGTTATCCATTCCTTCTATTTTAAGGTAGCTATGAAGTCACCTTTCATTGATACTAATATTTTCCTCCAAAACCCAAAAATGTTTGGGAAGAGAGTTCATCAGCATGGTTGAATCCCCAGGCTGGCAGCTCTGGGAATACCGAGTGAATGAGATATACCAAAAACAACATCCAGAGATGTCAAGTGTGAGTGTGTTTTCCTTCTGGTAAGGAACCAGGATTCCAGTGCAGCCTGTTTCTCTATTTCCAGCAGCACATTTGCATTTGGACAGAGTCAGGTCATGCAAAACCCTTTAGAATCACAGAATCATCCAGGTTGGAGGAGACCTCTAAGGTCATCAAGTCCAAGCATTAACCTGTCACTGCTGGAACCCCTAAACCCTAAACCATATCCTCCAGCATCAGGTCCAGACACCTCTTAAACACCTCCAGGGATGGGGATTCCACGACCTCCCTGGGCAACAGTGCCTGAACCCCCTCACAGGGAAAACATTTCTCCTAACATCCAATCTGACTCTGCCCTGGCTCAGCTCAAGGCAATTCCCTCTAGTCCTCTCCCTGCAGCCATAGCAGGAGAGACATCCCCCACCTCTCTCCAACCCTGTCAGGGAGCTGGAGAGAGCCATGAGGTCACCCCTGAGCCTCTTCTTAAGACTAAACAAACCCAAGAATTCCTTTAAATCCTTTAAATCTGCCTGAGCACAGCCATGAATACACTCTGAGATCTTCCTTCCAAACAACTAAGCCAAGTCCTGGCTGGCTCAGCAACTGTCCACCTGGATTTCTTGTCCTTTTTGCCATATGGTTTCTTGTCCTGCACACTAAGCCAAAGTCTCCTTTGTCCTTCAGTCCCTCACCATGATGAAGAAGGAGATGAAGTTGGGGACCACAGGCACCTAAGGGACTGAAGCTCTGTCCAGCACAGCTTGAGCTGGTGCCAACTCACGCTCTCAGTGGCACTGAGGCTGCTGAGCTGGCAGCAGTGGCATCTCCCAGGTACAGGCAGTGGCAGATCCCAGGAATGGCCAGCCCCACTCCCCCTGGCACACTCAGCCCATTAAACCCCATGGCATGCTCTGCTAAAGTAAATGGCTCTAGCCTGAGTAATCCTGTTCCAATTGCAATTTGCATAATTGCCTTCTGCTTTCATATCTCCTGCAGTTCCTTTTAGGTAAAGTCTTGTTGTCTTCTTATCCAAGGTAGTTGCTTAATGCTAGAGCTTGCTTTAAAACAGCAACCACCTTCTCCCCCCAAGCTAGCTGCATTACCAAGGGTGGGGACACACGTTCCAATACACTTCTGAAAATTATTTTGGAAAGAAAGTACTACAAACTTGCTATCAACATGCACAGTCATAGATCAGGGCCAACATCTATCCCACAAGCCTCATAGAGAGTTTCTAGTGCTATTCAGAGGTGCCATTACAGCAAGGCTCTTGAGTAAACTTTAATCCTGCTGTCTGGAATTGAGGACTGTGACACCCTGGATTTCAGTTTAGGCTGTGTACACCTGCCTAGGTCAGCAGAAGGAGTTCATGGAGCCTTGATTTTGTATTAGTTGCACCTGAGCTGGGCAGGGATGTCTGCCCAAGGTGCAATCACACCTCTCTTTAGAAATTGCAGTGGTAGGAAAAGGGGTAACAGGTTTAAGTAGAAGGAGGGGATATTTAGGCTACATATTAGAAAAATGTTTTTGCTGTAAGGGTGGTGAAACACTGGCACAGGTTGCCCAGGGAAGTAGTGAATGCCCCAAACCTGGCAGTGCTCAAAGCCAGGCTGGTTAAAGCCTTGAGCAACCTGCTCTGGTGGGAGGTGTCCCTGCCCAGGGCAGGGGGTTGGGGCTGGATGATCTCTAAACTCCATTCCAACTCCAAAAATTCTATGATTTTAAGATTCTGTGATTCTCTGGCACTCTCAGTCTTGGCTGGTACCAAGCTGGACAGAGCTGAGCAGGGAAGAGGGCAGCACAGCAAAAGAGAAGTGGAGGTGAGCTGATCCAATCACTTCAGTGACCACATTTCATGTGGCACCTAGAACTTTCTGTATGGATGCATTGTAGGGAAGTTCTTACTGCTTCCCATTCCAGGGGTCTCCCTGAACCATGCAGGGATAGAGATTGATCCCTCCTTGATGAGGGAGATGTAATCCTCTGCTTTTTGCCTGCTCATCTGGCAGCAGACGGATCTGCTTTTTTAGTTGGCAGTAGCTAAAGCCACAGCCACAGCATGGGCTGAAGCAGCCTGGACAGTAAAACTCCTTGAGCTCCCTCTGTGCTGGTCTTTGCAAAGCAAAGGTGCCAGAAGGAGATGGTGTGACAGAGAGAAGGTTGTTGCCCTGGTTGCTGCAAATTTCGAACCTTTCCCTGTTGTCTGGCATGGTCCTCTCACTTGAGAGGTTTACAACAAGGCAAGAGCTTCACCTTTAAAAGCTAATCATCAAATCTGTGCTGAGAGCAGGACGAGACATGTTTGGTGTGTTGGTCTGGGAAAACTCACGGGAGACAAATATATGAATACAAAGAACTCTGAAATAATGCCTTTCCTTTATAGAAAACAACAACAACAAAAAAAGATACCCTTGAGGATAAACAATCAGTTATGTGCAGGTTTTAAGCCTCCCTGGCAACTGCCTGTGCTTGGTTCTCATCTACCTGGCACTCCACCTGGTTGTGCTGTTGACCATGAAGCTCCAGCCTGGGACGTTATCTGGAAAACAGGAAATAGCTTGTGACTAATGCCACCTCCATGTGCTGCGAGTCAGAAATCTTGGCGACAGGGGTGAAAATAGAAAAAAGAAAAAAAAAAAGAGGAGTTTCCTGGGCCAAAGAAAGAAAAGAAATTAATTTCCCCTTTAGAACCTTGTGTGAGGCTGCTGAATGTCAAAGGCAGGTGTCACATGGCTGGCAGAAGAAGCCACAAATGATATGTGGAGCTGTATGATTATCTATTGCTTCTGGTTCAGGTAATTTGACTAATTTGTATGTAAAAAGCACCTCAACGTGTTGATTTCATCCTTCCTCAGAACATGTTTGTAAAGCAGGAGGGTTTGTGCCAGGCTTCATTTCCCCAAGATCCCTCCAGGAGGAAAATAATAGACAAAATAAAAGAAACAAACTCTCTTTCAAGTCTTGCTTGCTCAAGTTTTGATTCAGATTGAAGTTTGCCTTCTGTAGCCTTGTAATTCCCTATTTTTACAAGCAATTTTACAAGAGCAGAGCTTCCTGTTTTCCGTGAGGGGGGACTCAACAGTTCCCTTTTCCAGCTCTCCCATTCTGTTTTCTCCCCACCTATCTGAATTGTAAGACAGAACTCAGCACTGTGGCACTGTCTGAGGGAGGGACACAGAGCCCTGAACTGTATGAACTGGGAAAATCCTGTGCTGCAGTTCTGGGCTCATCTGGGGCAAACCCACTGCTCTGCAGCCTAATCTCTCTGCATCTAATCTGCATACTGAAATCCTCTCCCCAGCAAGCTTTTCAGCTCTATTTGTAGTTCTGTCATATGTTAGGGCTCATAATAAAGCTGTTTATTAGCAGAGTCCAGTGACACTTCTGTGCTGATGAAATCTGTCTCCTAGCTGACAGTTTGGCTCTTCAAACCCTGCAGACTGAGGAGAGATTCCCTCCCCGGGTCTCCCAGGTTCCTTTCACAGCTCTGCCAAGGATGTGGTGTGACTTAAATGAAGTCAATTAACTTTTCAGTGTGTCAGCAGTGCAGGACCTAAGTTTCCTGGGGAGGGGGAGTTGAAGACTCCTCCAGCAGCTTTGTAAACTTTAAAATGCTGAGGCAGAGGCAACAAAGAAATGCAATGAACACTATTTTTTCTGGTCTTAAAGGCAGCAAGTCACTCTACAGGGTGTGAAGAGACTTTTGACTTTTGGGCTGATAGCAGGGCTGTGCTGGGAGGGTCCAGCACTGCAACTCATTCTCCAAATGAGTGCAGTGCACACAGCTCTTCCCTTCGGAAAGGGAATCAAATGTCTCAGTCCCTTGTATATTTGCCTTATCCATCTGCCTCTGCAGCATCTTTTGAGATATCCTAAAGTGAAGCATTGCACCATTTGATGTCCTCAGGCAGGTGAGGAAGAAGGATCTCACGCTATTCTCTGCCTCTGCATTGTGTTCATTTAGAGCACATTGCAAGGCTGTGGCAGAGCAGGATTGTGAAGAAGGGAAGAGGGAAGGACAGAGGGGTTCACTGAAAACCCCAAACAGCATCAGGACAACAGTTAA
>NW_008681092.1:72956-86037 GCF_000695815.1 Acanthisitta chloris | reverse complement strand
AGGAAGAATATGTGCTTTTATATGGCTGTCTCAAGAGCAGCTGTAATTGCTACACACACAAAAACTTGGGGCTTTGAAGAGTTAATTACTCTTGTGTTTGCATGAATGGAATGCTTGGGTTTAATTGAGTCCAATATGTCCGTGTTTTGTAGTTGCCGAAATTCACTTGAATTTCTATCTGACAGAAGCTTTGCCTGCTGGGTGATTTGAGAAGAGATAAGGTCAGTGCTGCTCTGGTACTTGAGATGCTGTTGAGTAAAGAGCTATGGCTGTTACCAGCTTTGGAGGCAAAACTGGCAGCTGCTACATGCTGTACTTGAGTTGAGTTTGAGGCCACCACAGCTAAAGGGGTTTGAAATCCTGACACTGCTGAAGAGGGAATTAATATTAAGAAGTCCCTAGATGTAGATTAAGATCTAGGGACTAGATGATCTTTAAGGTCCATTCCAACTCCTTAACATTCTATGAGTCTATGATTCTATGATTCCTGACTGACACTCATCTGCATGTGACTATTCTTATCCCTAGAGAACTGAGCTGACACATTTACTGAGGGAGAGAACACCAGGACATGGCCAGAGCTATTCCCTGCTCCTTCCAGGAGCAGCAACAGCATGTACCACTAGGAAGAGTGGATGAAGGAATGGGTATGGGACAGCTAGTGAAAGGTCATTTCTTGTTCTCTGGTGGGAGTGTCTCACATGTACCTTGGTTTTTATTTGTCTTGGTGAGCTCTTTGTAGGAGTACAATATGCAATGCCATGGACCTGATCTCACAGGAGCTCACTTCTTGCATGTAGGAAATGCCAGAAGAAGATTAGACCTTGCATTCTCCTCACCCAGTGAATGACTCATGCTCATAGAGAGAAAAGTAGATGTATCTAGATGTTTATGGAATCTCGCTGCACAATCAAAACAGAAATAAGAGGCCTGACCCACCTACCCCAAGTCATCATAAGCCCATTGAAATCAATTAAGTTAAATATATGAAATGAAGATGAGGCCTGAAGTTGGGAATCTGAAATACTTTGACCTAAACCACTCTAAAGCTTTTAATACAGGAGATTTTCCAACTCCAGAAAACTACAGGTTTCTGTTCATTGCTGTCCAGGAGCTACTCAGGTTTGCAGACAAAATCCTGAAGAAATTCCTGTTTATTATAAACCTCTCCTCACTGCTTCTATGGTGTGTGAAAGGTCTGAAATTGGATAAACTCAGGGCAAAAAGCCTATACTTTATGGAAAAACAGCACTTGATTAAGAGTACAAAAATCTATTTTAAAGGATAGACTTTATATACTGTAAGAAACGAATAATTAGTTATTCTGGCTGGAAGGATTTGGAAGCTTGCTTTATTTTTGTCACTTTTGCTTGTTTACCTTTAAGAATTTGCTCATGACATCCTTCACACAAGGCAGGGTCTCAGATGCTCTAACCACACACAGGGTGAAATCCAAGTCCCTCTGAAGTCAGTGGGAACTTTGCCATTGAAAGTCAACAGTTTGAGTAAGCCAACAGACCAGAAAACCCCAAATCTAAATGGCTCAATGTATTTAGCTCTGTCAATATGTTCAGCACTGCTCTTGGTTGGAAAATGCTTTATTGTGCCATGGAAATTTATAATGAGAAAAGAGGTGGGAGGGGAAAGACTTGTTGTTGCCAGCTCAGTCTTTGATGGAAAGGTTTTCTCTAGCCTTCCTTCATGGGGAAGGGAGAGAGAAGACCCAGTCAGGGACCTGGCAAAGTCAGACACAGTAATTCAGTCCCAGAGGGTAAGACTTGCAGATATTTTCTGAAATAAGACTTCAACACTGAGTTTCCACAAGATTTTAGTTCCAGGCAGGATGGTATAGCCCATTCTTCATCTGCAAATTACTGAGTTCAGTAATGTGGGACGAAAATGACTTCTCTGGGCATATAAAAGCATGAGAATGTGTCCTGAACTTACAGGGCAACGGGAAGCCTGAGATTGGCTGGGGGAAGCAGAGGAAACTACAGGAAGAGGGGGGAAAAAAGACAAAGAGAACAACCAGGAACATTGTTATGGTTAGACACCAAAAGTAAGTGCAAAGATAAAAACAGGAGGACCAAGTAATGGTGGGACAGCATGTGGAGGAAATACAGCAAAGCCTGTGCAAGAGGTGTGTGATCCTAAAATGGACATTGTGGAGTGGAGTTGAAAAAGAAAGTAAGACTTTAATGTAAAGCAAAAATACTTTCTGCATGCAACAACTGTTTTCATCAGAGAACCTGCCAGACCCTCAGTGAGAAAAAGGGAGGACGAGCATAAAGATAGACGAAAACAGCAAAAAACCCAAACCCAGCAGTAAGGGAAGAGGAAGAAGCTCAGGAGATGAAGAAGTGTTTGGTAAGGGTGAATGCAAACAAGCATACACACGACATACTTCAAAATCAAGTGAAAAATACTCCACATGCCTTTCTCTTGAAATCCCACATATCCCTGCAGAAAGTTAGTTACCACCACAACAGACCAGCTGCAGTTTTAAAAAGCAACTCTCCATACTGCTCAGGGTGGGACATGCTTCCTATTTGCCTAACTTCTAGCTCAACGTAGAATGGGAAAAGCAGAGTTTCCTTTTGGCCCAGTTTTCCTTGAAGCCTGGGAGCTGAATTCCACTTCAGACTTTGAATCATTGAGACTTGCTGTTGGACTGCAGTCAAGTCACATCCCTCACCTCCCTGTGCTACAAGAAGCCTGGTTTTAAGGGAAAAATATGCAGCCCATAAAGGCAAGTTCTGGATCCAAGATGAGCTGTGGATTAACAGATTTAAACCATGGAAGTCTCTGAGGCAAAATTCCCCAAAAGAGGAACGTGGCGTGGTGCCTCTAGTCAGATAGAACATTGTCCCCTTCCTGTGCTTTCTGGAGATATTTCCACTGTCTCAGAAAAGGATTTGGTTCCAAACCAGACTGTGGTAATGGTGCATGAAGATGGATGAATGCATCCAACTGCCAGCCTGGAACCAGCTAATTACCTAAATGGGCCTAGTGTCTGGTGGCAAACTGGGCAGATGCTTCTCCCACCTTGTAAATTCTTTGCATAATAGAGGAAATAAAACCCATTGTTTTTATGAACTCCTAATTAACTAATGTAAATGGCATTCCAATAGGTTCATTAAAGCCGGAGTTTGGCAGTGGTGGTTAGTGCAGTTGGGCTGATCCTGACCTGCCAAGTGACTTGTAGCAAGATGTGTCACAGTCTGCCTCAGTTTCTCCGTCTGTAGGACAGGGACAATGTCTTCACCTTGCTCATGATGAACCATGCAAGACTTCACTAATTGCTGCTTGCAACACTATTAGAGTGCTTGGATGAAAGGTATTAGAGAGGGTCATGAGTCACAGTTGGCCACATGTCCTTTTTTCACAGTCTTTGGGATGATTTCAGCATGCTGGGCACAGGGTGGCACTCTCCTGGCATTTCCCTGGCACCTCCAAGGTGTCCTTCAACTAAGACCCACGCATTGCCTATCAAGCAACCCTTCCAACCCTTCTCTCTCGAGGGACAGAGAATCCCTGTTCATTTGGATGTGTCTTTATTTAATGAAGCAATTATGTGTGCTAACGACATTCTTCGAGAAACATCCTATCTAAAGTTTCCCACCATTCTTGCACTGGTAGGTTTCCCCCTTCCCTCCTCCTTTCCCTTATTAATTTATGAAGCAGCTAATTATGATCCCTCCAGGCTAAATAACTGTGCAGTTAGAGATGCACTAGATGAGTGGGTATGGCAAGGCAATGCAGAGCATTTTTCTCTTCGCCTATTACACGTATTGTTTTAGGTAATTAACATCCACTTTGTAGTGGCAACACAGACGCCTTGCTGTCTGTACAGCTTCTTGGCTCAGATCCTTTCAAATACTCCCTGGTACACTCCTTGCAAAACCATGTGAAGTGTTATATAATTCTCTAGGTTGAAAGGCAATTGTGTACATCCAGGTTATTAAAGGCATCTATAGATGTGTACCAAGCCAACAGTTCAGGCCTTAGCCGAGGCACCTCCAGCTTCTGATCACTTCAAATGACTAAAAGCATTCAAAAAAGCCCAGGGAGACTTTCCCCTTTCCTCTTTTGCTTGTCTCTCCAGTAATTTCAAGTTTATACCTAGGAATCCCTAGGAAAGTGCTAATGTGAGTGTTATATATTTCAGGCCAATGTTTGCAGCTTTATAGCATTTTGAACATCGTCTGTGTGCTCAGCACTGGACAGTAAAAACCCCGAAGACTGTTCTCTCCTGACAGACATTCACCTCACCTGAAAAACTAACAACATAGAAACTAATCTGATCTTAGAGATTTAGCAGTGGACGCAGCTCAGTGTTCGCATTTCTGCCGCTTCCCAGCCTTGATTTGGTGTGTTCGTGTGAAAGCTTTGGAAGAAGAGAGCAGGGGGATTAGCCAAGAGGGAAGGGAAAGCCATGCAGCCTGCATGGGGCAAGGTCAAAAATGTGCTAAGCTGTGAAGGAGTCTAAATGCCAGACAAGGTCAGGATGAAGACAATTCTGGAAGCCTAGAGGTTCCAGAGGTTCAGTTTTACTGTTACCAAGGAACACTCAGGTACATTGGAATAAACAGCATTTGGGACAGGAACAATTTATGGACAACTACTGAATAAGATGATTATTACAATTATTACCAATGGGGTCTGTGTGCCTCTTGCAGGTTTTTCACAGTCCACTGTGTGAGAAAATTAGTGCTGTCTGTAAGCTGAGTGAATACCCAGAAGTGCAATGAAAGGGCAGGTTGAAGGAAGGGTCTCTTGCTGTTTTGTGTTGGCACAAACTCCTGGTTTTCACTCTGCTGCTGTTGGGGATCTGCAGAGAAGCTTAGCAGCTCCTCTTGGCTCAAATCTGCCTTTGTGGCTTAGCATACAAAGAAGGACATTAGACCAAACCTTTGGCCCAGGATTATTTTAATGAAAGCAGCAAACCTGGACATTTTTTCCCTTCCCTCTCTCTTCCAATCAAGAGTGTGTGTCAGTCTGGTTGCTCATCAAGTGAAGGATCAGATAGAGCTGTCTAGAGTGTGGGCTGGTGCTTTGCAAGTTTAATTGCACAACTTTGCTCACAGCTCCTCAGCTGCTGACCTGCAGCTCCCACAGCATTAGAGCTCAAGCAGGGCCAGCCAGTTCCAGTGTGGGGTGTCAGTGGAGCCAGCTGGGCTAACAGGAGTGGAGGATCTTGCCCAGCGGGTGGAAGGATAGACACCACTGAGTCAGGAGAGAACGTCAGTCCCACTCCCACCTGGGACTGATGAGCAGCTCTCTGATGCCCTCCACACTTGCTCAACACCTTCCACTCCAGCTTGTCACCTGTGCATGAACCCTGTGTTTTGAGTTGGATAAAAAAATGCTCATCAGCATTTTTAAGACTTGTGGGTATCATCTGCTACTCATCCCTGTAAGATAGAGATCCATCCCCTCCCAAGAGATATGGAATTATTAATTGCTGCTGTAAATCAGCAGAGTGTGCTGTAAGCCAGCCATGACAAATATCTTGGGGAGCAGCTATGCAAACATGATGGCTGATAAAGGCAGAGGAAGGAATACATGTCAAGTTGGGGAATGGAAAAAGAGAAATACTTTAATTTTATAAAGAAAAACAAGATTTAAGGGACAACTTCAAAACAAGGATTTATAACCTCTCTTTATTACTTTTGTTAGTGTAAATTGTGAATGAGCTTGATGAGTTTTACCAAAAGCAGTGAAAGGACCAGTGGAAAATCTGCATAATATGATACAATGAGTAGCTAACAGCTAAAGCAGGGCAAAAATTGGGAAGGGCAGAAGATGAGGAGAGTATAATGTTTTCAAGACAAGCTGGATCACCTTGGGCAAGGTGGAGTGAAAGGTCTCCACACACACTACCAGAAATGGTCTGTGCTGGACTCCAAGGGAGAATGGAGAAGCAAAGATGTAATCCAAGTCAGGACTATTGGGAAAAGAGTAGAGCTGGAGCAGCTGGGGCTGAATGAGACCCACAGGAGGTCTAGATGTGGCCCCAGGACACACAGACAGGTTCCTGCAATGCCGTGGGAGAACTACATGGAGAAACCAAAGTAGCTGCAGTCCATGCTGGGGTTGCTCAAGCCAATGCTATTATTAGGTTCTCTCATTCACAAGCCTCAAATTCACTAACAAATTATTTTTTAAAAAATATATCCTCCCCATCTGTTTTCCAGCTTTTATAGCAAAATTCTAATTTAAGACATTAACTAAAATGGAAAAAAGATTTTCCTTTCATTAACTTTGAGTGCATCCAATTTACGTTTCATATGTTTCCATTCTTTCTTCTTCTTCCTGAAGGGTTTGTTTTCTGAAGCACAATGGAAACACCACTCTTATTTTCTTTTCTGAAAGCATTTCTGAGACTTTAGAGGGTGGCACCTACATTTTATGAACCTGTCAATGACTCTGGCCACCTTCCAAGTCCCCTGGGGCAGGTAAATGTTAAGCAACTGAAGGTACCTAGCAGAGGTTCTATTATGATCCAGGACTATCCAGACCTTAATTATGTTTCTTAGTGCTGACACCTGCCAGTGAATATAGAGCATTCCAAAGCCCTTAGAAATGGGTGCACCACTTGTCTGTTTATCTTTGGAGAGAAACATTTGTGTTTGTCCTTAGAAACAGCTTGTGGTTCAAAATGGACACTTAGCAGCCTTTGTCCTGCTCATGGTACACATGAAAGTGCCTCTCTGCATGTTTGATGTTCTGAGAGCTCTTGGTTTGGCAGGAGCCAACTCTGGCTTGAGATATCCCTAAGCCACAAACAGCTGGAGGCAGAGAGCAAATCCTGGGGAATCATCACCATAGGTTTGTCCTATTTGCATGCTCTGCCCTTAAAATCTGCTACTGGACACTGCTGGAGACAGAGGAATCTCCAGTTTCACCTGGTGCAGCTATGCTTGCGTTACCTGTGCCACACAGTGCCCAAGATCAACCATGGCAAAATGTATCAGGGGATTCTGTGGAACTCAGAGTTTACTGAAGGCACTAACAGCCCTGCCAGTGGCAAGGCATGCAGCCACCCCAGTGCCATGCCAAGAAAAGCATTTTGCAGGGTATCATGCATTCCCTCAGCTCTGTAGCTCACAGATTAGAATTAGTGCTTTGTAGTGTTATGTAGAAAAGTTCAGTGTCTCTTGTCTGGAAGACTAAAAATAGGTTTGGCAGTGAAAAAAGAGACAATGATTGCCAAATTAAATCAATATAATTTCGAACCAGCACACAGAGTAAATGATACCATTTTAGGCTGCTCTATAAAAAATGTTCCACAAACTTTTATAAGGAAGCAAACACAATTCCATTGGTTGGATTTTCCTTGTACATCCAGAAATTTTATTTACTAATGTAAACACATTCCTTTTCCATGCTCAGGCAGTAAGTCCAACATATATATTGATGTAAGAACAGCAAACTTTTCACTACTATTAAAACTGCCTCTTTGCAAAGACGAATTATGCAAAAAGCTTACTTTGTGGGAAAATGAAGCTTTGTGGGTTTACATTTCAGGTGTGTGCTCTCTTCACATTATGTATAACTGCAGTTTCTTTGGACTAAGTCATTACTATAGGGATATGAGGATGTTCTCCTGAGGGCCAAAGCTGCTGTTGTCATCTCCTCATTAACATGAGGCTGTCCTGAAGTCAATAGAACTCCGTAACTTTATGGAGTGAGTTCCTCTGAAAATAGAAATGAAAATAGCAGACAACAAGATGATATCAGGCCTCCTCTGTGCAGCTTTTTTTGCTGTTTCTTTCATTTTTAGGATGGTTTCTCTAATGAAGAGACTGCTGTGCTCACAGACCTGCCATGCATAGCTGTGTCTCATTTTATGAAACCTGCAGGAATGTCACTTCAAGAGCATTTTGTAACATTAAGCTCTGCACTGTCTGAGAGTTTATCAAGGATTTATGGCTGAAGTTATCTACAGTGAGGAAGCAGCACTGTAGCCATGTTCAGACTGAACTATCTTCATAGAATCCTAGTATGTTAAGGGGTTAGAATGGACCTCAGAGATCACCCAGCCCCAACCCCCTGCCCTGGGCAGGGACACCTCCCACCAGAGCAGGTTGCTCAAGGCTTCATCCAACCTGGCTGTGAACACTGCTAGGGTTGGGGCAGCCACAGCCTCCCTGGGCAACCTGTGCCAGTGTCTCACCACCCTCACAGGGAAAACTTCTTCCTAATATCTAACCTAAATTTCCCCTTTCAATTTGTACCCATTGCTCCTTGTCCTATCACTGCAGCTCCTACCCAAAAGTCCCTCTGCAGCTTCCCTGGAGTCCCTCCAGCTCCTGACAGGTGCTCTGAGGTCTCCACACAACCTTCTGTTCTCCAGGCTGAACAGCCCCAACTTCCTCAGCCTGTCTTTGTAGGGAAGATGCTCCAGTCCTCTTACCAACTTCTGGACTTGCTCCAAAAGTTCTATGCCCTTCTTATGTTTGGGACACCAGAACTATATACATTACAGTTAGAATCTTCACAGTTCTAGCATCCTGCATTTCTAAGACACCACTGAAATATTCCTGAGTGTTTTGGTCCTTACTTCTCTGTGCATTGTTGCCAATACAATGAGGAGATATTTTCTCAAGGCATAGGAGGAGTTCGCACACAATTTATTGCACACATATTTCCAGTTGCAAAGACAACTTCCTCTTGAGCTGTGCTGAGACCATGTTGTAGTTACTACCCTAGTTTGCAGAAACCTGTATGAAATTATTAATTTAGCTAATTTGCATTTCCAGAGTTGTAGGTTTTGAAGCTTCAGTTCTATGAACCTTCAGAGTTCATAGAATCACTGAATATCTGAGTTGGAAAGGACCCATTAGGATGATCAAGGTCCAACTCCTGACCCTGCACAGCACACCCCAACAATCCCACTCTGTGCCTGTGGTGTGATTCACACCAAATCCTAAACTCAGCTCAGGAACTGACTCAAAAACTCTATGTGTTCTCAAATTTGCAAGAATTTTGCCACACCTGAGGCAAGTTTCTGGGTTACAGCACAATTTTTCAGTTGAGTGAAGCCTAAGTGGCAGTCTGGGGCTTCAGGATGAAAAATGCATCCAATCTAGTGCCGTAGTGTACAACCAGGAGGTTATTTCCTCATCCCCACACATACACACAGACAACTCCTCATTAAGTGTAGTACAGCAGCACAAACCCTCCTCCAAGCTTACACAAAGAACATGCTGGACAAAATAGCTTTTTATCTAAGCTCTGTGGGCCAGGTATATGAAACAAAGTTGCCAAACACAAATTAATGTGTAATTATTTTTCTTGCCTGAATCACTTTCTTTCATGTGTCATAACATGCAGAGTAAATAGCACCACACCTTTTTACTTTAATTGTGGTAATCTGATCTCTCAGCCACAAGAAAGCCTTCCCTAATGCTTTCTTTAGAATGGACTTTCAAGGCAAAGCAAGAGCAGTAACTGTAATAATCACCTCTTCTTTTCTCCTGCTGTCAGAATGCAGGGGGGTTGTTAAACTAATCAAGGACCAGGACCACATGGCAAAAAAATAAATGCCTTAAAAGGCAAGTGGAGGTAAATGTTTGACAGGTAATTTAAGGTGATGGTGGGATTATTTGTATTTTTTTTCTGATTTGCCTGGTGACTAATTATTTATGTGGTAAACATAAGGCTTTATGGTAATATCATAATGGGAACCATCTTACATCGTTTATCTGCTGGGCTTGTCTCAGAGTTTTGAGGAGCAGAACTTAACAGTGGCAGGTGTCATCTCTCAGTTTGCTCATCAAGGCTCTCCTGTGCCCAGAGGGTCATTTAGACAAGTAGAATTTCATTAGCTGGGTTTGGCCCATGTTTTGCATCGAGTCCTTGGAAAAGAAAGGAATCAGGGATGTACTCCAGAGCAGAAGGTCTCTTTTACTACTCAGAAAAACATCATCTTTTCTCCTTATTTTCTATTACCTTCATTCCGCAACTAATCACAGTTTAGGAATAAAAAACTACATCTAAAACTGATCTTATAGAAAAATCAAGTGGAGAACACCAGAAGGTGTTGCCCATCCAGCTGCTTCTATGCTCAAATACCCACTGAGGTGAAAGTTTTCTCAGAGACTTTGGGGACAGCTGGATTAGTTGCTACCCTAAGCTGCTTGTGCAAGTCTTGGGGAGGGTGGGCAACAACTGAAGCATCAGTGCAGTTTTGACCCACAGTGGAGAAGGTGGCCTGGGACAGTATTCAAACTTAGTGCTTCAAGGTGGAAGACCTTGCTGGTCTGTTAGCTCTGTTAGCAGCCCTGCTGCTCCTCTGTTAGCTCCACCAAATCATTGCCTTCTGTTATGGTGGAAAGTGGTAGGAAAGAATGATTTGAGACTGAAGGCAATCATTTACCGCTTGAAGCTAGGCAAAGTACCCTGTGATTCACCTCTTGTGCTGGTGAGAAAGGAGAAGCCTTACACCCAATCTGGGTTACCCATGGACAAAACTGCTGTGTGGAAAGAGCAGTCACAACTTTCTGGTAGCAGTGTTCCATAACATGGTGATTTCTAGTACAACTTCAAGCTGTAAGTCCCATCAGTGTCCCCCAATTATGTGAGGTGTTGTCTCCCTAGGGATCCATGCTGTCCCACATGACATAAATTCAAAGAGGTCACAGCAGCTGTAGGTTAGGGACCCTCTTCTGTATTTTGAGACACTGAAGTGCTTCTTTGCAGCAAACAAGGATCTGGTAGAAGGTTAGACCACCCATATATCTTTTGGGTCTCTAGTACTCCTGGTAGCTCCTTGGTGGAGCTCTGCTGCCAAAGGTTCTTGTTGGCCTTCAGTTTAGGTAAGAGTCTAATTACATACTTGCTGCTTTTGCTAGGTTTGTTGCTAACCAGTTGGACTGAAAGCACTGCAAGTCCTCACATGCTGCTTTAAGTGAGTCTCTTGATTTCTGTCTAACATTGCTTACTGCAGGAATCCAAGGAGCTCATTGGAGCTCATTATGCCTTCTGGATGCAACACTCTTGCCCAGCAGAAGGAAATGACCAGCAGGTAGGTGTTAAATTTTCCAGGAAGAGTTCTGGGAAGCCATGCCTTTTCCTAACCTAGATCTACCCTACAATACACTTGGGGTAACCTGTTTAGTTGGTTAAGTGTCAGTTCATTTATCTTTTTATCATTTCTGTACTAACAACATCACTGAAGTCACAAAGATCTTAGAAATCCCTTATCAAAGTCTTTGATGTGAGATTTACCCAACTTAACAAGCGGCTTAACCAAACATCCTCATCATCCAATGCCAAAACATCCTCCTCACCCAGTCTAAACACATTCTGCTCACACAAATTAATGCATGACAAGGCCTTACTCCCTTATTATCTAACTGACAAAAAAGCCTCCTTCTGTGTCAGAGGCACAGTGTTAGACATCCTGCTCCTGTTTCTACTGAAGATGCCTCTGTTAAAGGTTACACTTGTTCCTCTACAGCTCCCAAAAGATCACACACACTCAATAAACCTTATAGTAGACAGCATTGTCTACATTTTCTGTTCTTCAATGACAGCCAAGATGGGGGGGAAAAAAGAGGGGAACAAAAGAAATTAATCAGTTGCACCAAATAAAGACCTTATATTTGCATAGAACTTGCTTGGTGGTTTGACTGTCCCCAGACTTCAAGCATGGGATGCAGGATAACCATTGAGTCTGTCTACTGAGGGCAAAATCACTTCTGCAATGGCCAAGTGCAACTGGTTGTTCCTATTTTACCTTAAAAAGTTTATCAGAAAGTGCTGCAAGAGGTAGCATTTGATAATATTAAAAATGATGACATTAGAAGACTACAGATGGAGCTGCTGTAGCACCAAACCCACTGCTCTGGGTCTAGCTGATCCAGTGCCTCTCTCTCCTTTACAGGTGAACCATCCACCCACAGATCTGCACCCAACATGGCATGTTTTCTGCTAAGAGTCTCTTTCATCTGATCTAATCAAAGCCATTAGTTTACAGGAATCAGTGTGTGGAGAGATGCCTCCACCCTATACATGAGAGCAAGATGTAGATTCAAACAGGATGGAAACATCATGTAAACATTTCAGCAAATAAAAAAGCTGTGAGGAAACAAGAGGAGCTATAAACTCTTACCACCCAGAGGGCAGGTGCAACTTTGGCAATGCAAATTTGTGTGGCTCCTTCAGTGCTCTCCTGAGGATTGAGAAGAGTTGAGCTATTGAACAAAAAGATTTCAGTCTTTGGAGCTGCATCAAGCTGCAAAATGTTTTCGAAGTTTATCTAGTCTCACAGCCTGGTGCAGGCATGAGAGAGACCTGAGCTCCACAATAGGCATGATGTTCTCCTGCTTTCTAGTTTTCATGTTTAGAACCTTCACACCCTCCAGGAGTGACATGAAAGAAGATGACAATGGTGTAATGAGCAAATAGAGCTCCACTTAAAGGTAATTCCACTATGGGACAACTAACTTTTTTACTAGATAAGGAGGACAAAGACAAGTGTAGGTTTCAGGTCCATGTCTAGCAACAGCTGCAGCAGGAAAAATCAAAAGAATAGGCAACAAAATGAAATAAGGAAGAAAAAATAATATATAGTACCTACATATTAAAAATATTCCTTTTAAAGGCTATGAACTCCCAAGATTTCTGCTACTTGTTTGTGGCCTTCTGCATTGCAGAGCTTGATTTTTTATTTTAGATGTAATATCATAGAATCATAGAATCATCCAGGCTGGAAAAGACCTCCAAAATCACCAAGTCCAACCCTACCGTGGTTACTAGACCATGGCACTAAGTGCCACATCCAGTCTCGTCTTGAAAACCTCCAGGGATGGTGAATCCACCACCTCCCTGGGCAGCACATTCCAATGCCTGAGCACTCTCCCTGGTAAAAAAAATCTCTTCCTAATCTCCAACCTAACCCTCCCCTGGCAGAGCTTGAGTCTGTGCCCTCTTGTCCTGCTGCTGGTTGCCTGGGAGAAGAGACCAACCCACACCTACTCCAACCTCCTGTCAGGGAGTTGTAGAGGGTGAGAAGGTCTCCCTTGAGCCTCCTCTTCTCCAGGCTGAACACCCCCAGCTCCCTCAGCCTCTC
>NW_008681092.1:57618-72858 GCF_000695815.1 Acanthisitta chloris | reverse complement strand
AACACAGGATTCAAGGTGTGGCCGAGTCCAGGGGCAGAATCACCTCCCTCGTCCTGCTGACCACACTGTTCTTGATCCAGGCCAGGATGCCATTGGCCTTCTTGGCCCCCTGAGCACACTACTGGCTCATGTATATGTAAATGTATAAATATGTAGAACATGTATTAAATATATATAGAATATGTATTAAATATCTGGACTATTTACCAGCTATGTAAATGCTGTAATCTCCAGCCAATCCAGGTGATTGAGATGCACGTATTTCCCATCAATTATTCCAAGCTGGTGCAAATTTTGCCTTAAGTCATAATCACTTCAGTGGAACAATTACTTCCCACACCTCAAATACCACACCTTTGTATCCATGAGCCAGTGGTTAAGTATTGAAGGATTATTTTGGGTTAATAAAAATCCTTCATTAAGTGAAACTTAATGAATTTTTAATTTTGGGAACTTTTAAGTACTCAACCATTCAATTTCCCAGACTAAGTGATGTCCTTTATCACTGAGACAGGAATTCTAGGTGCCTTGAAAACTACAGCTGCAAGACCAGGTGCTTATAAGTTTTACAGTGAAAGACTCATCTGCTATGAATTAAGGCAGTAGGCTTAATCCTCAAGCTTCATTCTCTGCTTGGTAAATAGTCATGGGTCAATGCCAAGGAAGATGACAGAATACAATGAAGGAAAGAGCAAAATATTGCTTTACTTTGTTTGTATTCCCCAGAAGTTAAAAGGTTTAGAATAACATCACCTTTCAGTGATTTAAAGTGATATCTCCTGTCAGACTTCACTGTGCTCTCTGCCTTTCTCTGCTTGGCATTCCTAGACAGGCAGACTGCATGATTCCCACAGCTACTGGAACTGTTGGAGAGTGACAGATCTGGCACTGCACTACTGCAGGTTCCTCCTGAGACATCTCTAAAGACAGTACAAGCACTGACAAGGTGCAGAGGCTGTTGCTTCTAGGTACAGGGGATTTCCTTAGATCAGTAATGAGGAATTAGATCTTCTCCCTTCTCTGACAAGAAATGTCAAGGGAAACAAAAATGTCCCCACCCATTACCAAATGCCTCCCTCACTTCCTAGGAACCTGAAATGATTTTCCAGAAGTTCCCTTCACAGCTGCCAAATCTCATTTCTGTTGGGTAAGTATTTACTGCAAGCTCAAGACAGGCTCCTACCAGAGATTTTCCACCCCACCCTTCCACTGTGCATATACATAACAAGGCAGTTATTCATGGGCTCTGCACAAGATGAGATGGAAACTCCTGAAGCTGTAGATGGGACTCAGACAGTCTGGGGGATGTGGTCGCCGAGGAAGGAAGTTGGCCAAGAGCGTAGGACATAAACATCTTGCAGAAGTTGTTCTGCTGCCTGTTGTTCTGGTGGGTTATTTTTAGCCTGGTGAGGTGCAGAAGGCATCCTGTTGTCCTAGTTCCCTCCATGGATGGAGAATGAGTTCTGCAGGACACAACTTTATCTAATAAGATGGACAAGAAAGCACTAACTTGAACATGAGCCCAAACCATTAATGTGGTTCTCTTCTGGGAGGTGTAGATCACATTTCTCCCACTCCAAACAGGTCAGGTGGAGTGCTGAGCAGCAGTGAAGCTCTACCAGTCCTAGCATCCAAGGTGGCTTGGTTTGAGTTAGTATGAGCACTTCTATTTCAAACCAGAGCATAGAGCACACAACTCATTTGGATCAATTACTGTACAAGCATATGAAACTCCAAAGTCAATTTTAGAAACCAGACAATCCCAAGACCTTAAAAACATAACTCCTGAGAAACATAATTGTATACACAGATCAACTTTGCAAGACAATGGTGCCAGAGAAAGAATGCTGGAGGTAAGGCCCATCTGCTCAGAACTCTGGTCTCAAATGGTTGAAAGCTACATGTGGGATCCATTTTCATGTTCCCTTACTCCTCTAATCCTTCTCATTCTCACCTCCTGCTTGTGTTTACTCTAAGAACTTAAGACTGACTTTGTCTTTGATCTCAGCTGTGGCTTCTAGATGCTGTAAATGCATGATAATTATGTCATCACCCATCTCTTGCCCCATGTATTCTTGGGGATATCATGTACCAACAGTAGCATTCCTCCCTCCACGTGAAAAGATTAGAGATTATCTGCCTCTCCTTAATGCATAGACCTCTTCTAAGACCTTCAGTCTTACCTCTTCTGATACCCTCACAGGCTTTGTCCCACCCTTCCCACTCAGCTGGACAGGATTCCCAGCTCAGGTATTAAAGGAAGACTGGCAGTTGCTTCTATCTTCTTCCAATGATTACAAGAGAAGCCAAAGCAAGTTGAAAGCTACTTCCTACACAAAGACAAGTGTGAGGTCCTACACAAAGACCAGGATGAGGAAGGTCTGATGCTGGAGGATATGCAAGAGAATTCTTTAGAAATCAAAATCAGTTCTTACATGCTAGCCCTGACAAGAGGCTGGAAGCAGGAATCCTACTAACAGGTCTGCAAATCACTTCCCTGAACAGTGAAATTCACGCTGAGGTTCCTGTAACATCATTAACCTGAGCAGGTATAAGGTATGTGGCTACACCCATCTGCCCATCCTCTCTCCCTGCCTCTCACAGTCATGCCCAGGATCCCTTTCTTCCATTTTGTCAACTTTACAATTCCTTTGTCTCTCTTGATGCTCTCAGTCACATTCAAGTTTCAACACAGACATTGACTGAGTTCTGTGCTCGAATCTAGGGCAGAGGATGGTTGAGTGACCAGAAAATACAATGTGGGTAAGGAACTCTTTGGTCTCACACTTGTTTTTGCAGGATGTAGTGTTTGATTAGTTATAGCTTGCTTTCAAATCTGAGTTACAATATCTGTACTTAATCCATCTGTCCTTTTTTTGGGCCATCACAAAAGCAAGTTTTCTTCCTATATCCTATTTCCTCCAAGTTATATTTCACTCTTGTTCTGACTTTAGTATCATTGCCTCAGTCAATAGGAACCCTGGACAGCAGATGTTCACTGCAGCCATCAGCAGAAAAAATATCTCTTAAATGCAGGAACATCATTGCATTTAAGTGTTGAGACAAGTATTACCACCAGGGAGTCTTCCTGATCCACACCCTCCACCCCTGGTCGTAGAAAGATTAGGGAAACACAACTCTCAGTTATAATGGACATCAGCCTTAAGAAAGCTTAAATTCAAATCTCTCCCTGCAAATTCCCACATTGTTAGATCCCACTATCTCTGGTATTCCTCAACAGCCTCCTCAGCTACCTATTGATTTCAGTGCACCTACACAGTTAGGACAATCAAGAATCTGTCCCCATCAGCAACATCAAGATGTCATGGGGAAAGGCCAGGAAACACCACAAAGCTCAACTCCTTTTCATAACATGCAATAAAATCATTGCTCTCCCTTAAGCCAGAATAATCAGTTTGTTAACCAGTGGACTACAAAAGGCTGAGTGTCATGGTGAGCTGTGAATGTCAGCAGGGCTGGTAGAAAGACCCAACATGCTGCATGGAAATGAAATTCCTCTCCCATCTCGTTAACATAAAGCCAGTGTTTAGCTATGTACCTGTGCCTGTAGGTAAAGGTAAGGCTGATTCATGCTGGTCAGCTTGAATCCCATCGGGAAGTGCATCTGGGATTATTCAATACTGTGTGTCAGGAAGGTGTGCAGGCAGTGCCTCTCCACTATCAGGGAAGCAGATACACAACCTCAGGGCACTGCTCCATTCAACACCCAGCTTATTTGTCTTCAACATGCCACCAGAATCCCAAACTTTCAGCTCAATCCTGCTTTGGCGTCATTGGAGATTGCTCTAGTCCTGTTCGGGTTCAAGAGAAAAATAGCAGTTTGAACAGTTTTTCGGTTCAGGTTTTCTTCAAGTCATTGATCTCACTGGTGAGCCAGAGATATCCCTTTCTAAAAGGGGCAGGATCATTTCATTTACACTTGCCCTTTCCTTATGCCATCCCTAGGTATCTGCTGTTAGGGACAGGACACTAAGCCTGGCAGCTCCTTGGTCTGACCCAGAAAGTTGACCCTTTCCTAAGCCTGTTTATCTCTTCACCTTCTCTCTGACCTCAGTTTGGGCTAAGTGCATCTTGCAGTAGGGAAGTTGACAGAAGTACCTGTATAGGTTCCAAGAAGTCTAAGAAAAGATAGGTGTGTTAATTTATTTTTGATACTTTTGGGTGGAGCCCTCCTACTCATGGCAAGCTGCCACTGGATCACAAGCATACTCTACTCTTGCTTCAGAGCCTCCTTCCCTCTCCCCCAGGTTTGGCTTGATATGATTCCCACTGCAGATGTCTTTGAAAATGTTCAAGCTGTCATTGGTAGATGGAAAAGTAGATGCACAGCGTGTGACCCCTTTGTGAATAAACTGTCTCTTTGCTATAACATGCACTCAGATCTTGTTATTATTCTCTGTGGTGGTGTGATTTTGTTTCTTTTTTTGGAAATCATCCCTACAGACTAGTTGTCATTAAATGTCTGATGTTTAAAGCTTCCATGAGCCTTTTAAGTCCTGTTTTGCAGTTTGGGCTTTAGGCCTGGGAGGTCTACAGTTCAAATCTCAGCACATTCCTTGCTGCTGTTTTTAATTATGATTTGATATGGACATTATTGCTGCAGGGATCTCTCTCACACTTCAGAACACACAGTTTACTAAAAGTCAAGAGACGCCAATCAAATTGGATCCTAGTTCAAAAGAACAAGGTCTGTAGCGGCTTCATTTTGTGCCCATAGAAGTATTCGGTTGATGTTTAGAAGTGACATACCTAGGGGAGGGAGGAAAAATGAAAAAACCAGGGGGCAACCCAAAACCAAAAGACTCCTAGTGGGGTGAGATATGCTTAGTCCTGGAGCACCTAGGGAAGCACTTTGCAAACTCAATAGTCTGCCCCTCCTTGTCTCTCTTTCTCATATAACTGTAACCTAATATTGCACTGCTGCACCTTCCTTTCCACAGGGCCTGCAGCTTGGAACTGGGGTTGAGGAAGGGAAAACAAGCTGAGTTGTTTAAATTTTGTGAAATGAATTGATTCTGTGCTCAGTAGAATTCGTTTTCCCTTTATACTCTCAGCTCTGGAAATATATTCGGCAGAGATCAAGGTCTACTTCATCTGAGCATTATCTCTCCTTCTAGCTGATAAGTGAAGCAGAGGAAATACAGGAGCAGAGCTTTCAACAGCCAAGTGACTGTCCCCAATCTCACGACTGCAAACACCAGGTCTACCAAGCTCCAACTCTGGCTGCTTAGGGAGGCTCAGTTGTTTTTACATGATTCCATTCTGTGCACATCTCCATCGCAGCTCTCCCTGTCTTGAACACTGAAACAGCAAAAAAGGTGTCTGCATTTTACACCCTCTTTCCTGCTTAGCTTTGGTTTTCTTGGGAGTGGGTCTGAGCCATCCCAGCTGAGAAAGAAAGTCCTTTTCACAAAAGCATGCTGTCGGCTTGCTGATGACTTTGGCTGCAAGGCAGCTTTGATCAGGACCTCTCCACTGGGTTAGTATAACCACAGACACTTTAGGAAAACTGCTTTTTATTATGTAAACTATACCCAGGGCTGCCCTGAATTGAAACAATTTTCAGATGGGAGTCTTTCTATGAAGGGACCATTTCATTTCACTTTGCTTCTTTTCTAGTTTCCTGCATTCAAAAAGAAGGAGCTGGACCTTGAAAATTGCTTGAAATATTGCATATTCACTTTAAGATCTGCCACTAGGTCATGCTGGATCAGCATATTTTGCATCAATCAAGCAGCTAGACTTAATTTGTTGAGCTCTGATTGAATTTTGTAGTTAAAAAATAACAAGAAAGAAGAAAAACAAGACCAAAATTGCATTTTATAGCAGTCTGTGTTGGAATAGAGAGTGTTCATAAGGAGTTGTTTTGTAGGATGAAAGAATAAGAATGGAACCTGTGTCTAGCACCAATGTTTTGAAGAGAAAGTCCTCAGGGGCAGCAGGTAACAAGGGCACTGAGGAGACAGTGGGACTAGACCACTGTCATGTTTATCAGTGTTAAGATTCGCTGGTCAGGCAGTGGGAGAAACATTTTGGAATCATTATACAAGTCCTGTGTAACTAGTTGGATTTCCAGGTTCGAGGATTATTCATTTGGGGTTTAAACATGATATTTGCAGTCAGTTACTTTCCCCTCTATACTCATTTTAAAGGTGTGTTGGGTATCAGAAAAATCAGACACTGCCAAGGATGTCATAACATCAATCTGGGCTCTTTAAGAAGAGCATTTCAGAGTCTTGTTTGGAGCTTTCAGGCTCAGGAGATGGTTTTCATACTTGGTCCCCAAGGTGAGCCCTCTAACAGAATCTTGGGGGTTTGTGACATGGCACTGAAACTACTGCAAACATCCTGTTTTCCCCTTGAGGATGGAAAGGTGAGGCTTAGGTTGCAGCTTCTTGAAGTTCCTGCAATACCTATGCAATCACATTTATCATCTTACAGGTCAAAGAAGGCATGGAAACTTGTCACTGGTTTAAAGCACATATCTATTTATCTATTTCATGGCGTGTACCTCCATCACTGTGTAATGCACAACTCTTTATCGCTGTCCTCCAGAAAGAAAAGAGCTGAAAGTACTCAGGAATGTAAACTGTGTTAATGTGGCAATTTTGTTTTATAGGAATACATAAAGGGAGAAACAGTGTGCAAATGCTGATAACAGTAACAGATCTGGGAGCATAACCCTCACACACATGACTGACTGCAAACTTGGACACTTCAGACACAAGTTTTCTTACCTGCATTCTTCAGGCATTTTAGCAATGACAGGTCATCATCTTAAATAGTCTTCATATATGCACTCTAGCACAGGCAGACCCTGATTTTGAAGCTTTGACTTCAAAACTGTAGCCTAAGTCCTTGGAAGCAGCTTACAACAAAGTCATGCTTTGTCGGGAGCAAAACACTAACAGGTGGGCACAAGTCATCCCAGGGAGTCTCAGTTTAGGGTGAGATCATCTGCATATACACAGATTGTGTTTTTTCACTTAGGATTCTCCACCCTCCTGTCCTAGAATCTGTTGCAAACATGCCAGTCTTGTAAGGAACTTTCCTAGCTCTTCCAGCCACCAAAACAACACAACTGGAACAAAAGAGAAAGATTTCAGACACCACTTAATTCCTTTTTCTCTTCTGGTGTTCCATCCTCATGCACTGAATGTGCCCCAAGATTAAACCAATTGCACACTATTAAGGTATCAGCATTCAGAATCAAAAGAATACTGTCATACTTTGCCAGTTTGCCAGAACAATGTGCCAGACTTTCCAGGCTTCCAGCCTCAGATATCATCATATCAGCAAAGAGGAAATATCAGGCATTGGAGAAATGTTGTACTCCCAGGAATTCATGCATCCTTGTTTCCCAGCCAGCTCTCTGCTTTTATAAACACTGAACTAGCTGCATCCAGCTACTGAAGCAAGTAATAAGCTGAGCATGTGATGATTTCCCAAAGCCACATGGTTGCAGTTATATTTCCATACACACACTTGAACATTTCTAGCAGCTCCAACCTAAGCATGGGAATTTGTGATATCACTATCCAAGGGTGTATTTCTTGCCCTTCTTTCTGTAACTAAAGCTTCTTAGGGATTTTTTAGGGTCATTTATTTGTTTTTAAGGAAAATGTAATTTGCAGGTTAAGAAGGAGTGCAGGGGGTCAGGTCTCCTGGGTGTATTCTTCTGAGCTCAGTTACCAACTTCTCCATGAGCATCAGGGCGATAGGAATTGCACTTAATGACTGCATGTAAGAGCCCTTTGAGATCTTGGATGTGAAACAGCTTATTGATATGCAAAATATTCTTTTGAAGAAGAGCATTTCCTCATACTTCTGGGCATGAGTAAGAAAAACATGAGAGTAGGTGATGTAACTCTGGTCCTGCACTGCTGGCTCCAAACTCTCTTGTAGCTGTGTTGGTAAAGCTTTATGCTTCTATTCTGGCCATGCAGAGCAGCCCAGAAATGATGTGTGCAGCCAAACCTCATGTTCTGCAGCTTTCTGTCCCATCCAGGCCTCAGGCGTGTCCGCCATGTCCGTATTTTTACCAGTCAGCTTTTACTCATTACTTAACGCTGTAAATCCCTCGTAAATCCCTCAGGGCAGAGTGTCTGTGTCACTACAGCACCTTGCACAAGGCAAGAAAATCATTTCCAAGGCAGCTGATCCTGAGATGGGGGAATGGGAAGCTGAGGGAGGCAGGATTGGGGTGTGCAGCGCTGCCTGGGCTGCTGCGCCTCAGAGGGAAGGGCTGGCAAGAAGAGGTGTTAATCCCGTGTGCCACTACCAGCAACAGAGAGGGGATGAAAAAGATCATCTGTGCTGAGGGTCAACCTGCTTAATATCTCATTTGGTTTGCTCTGAATCCATCTAAATCCCTCTCCCCCCTCTGTGGTGTGTGCTGGCAGTGACACCACCCTGGCAGCCTCTCCAGCACTGACCAAGCCTCACTCAGGCTCTGCAGAGCTCCTGCAGCTCCAACTTTCACCCTCTCCCTGTGTTCTTTTCCAGTCACAGAAGCTGTTGTATGTTCCTAGAAAACTGAAGAAGTGTGATCCTTTCCTGCAGATGTCTGAAAAAAAAAACCAACCCCAATTTACAAGTCTGCTGTGGCTTTCATCCAGTGTCCTAATGCTAACACAGCTCTGGTGCACAAATTAATGCTGCTAGGGGAAAAAAAGAAATGTGTCTCTCTGAGGGATAAATGACACTATTAGCCTGGGGAAATAGTCATTTCTGGGTGCAAGAAACCCAAACAACTGAAGCATGAAATGAAGCAAAATAGCACAGCTGATTTTTATAACTTCATTTATGTGTTCTGTGTGTATCCTAAAGAAAATATTTCCTGGAATTGTGGGGTATATCCATAGTTTATTTGACTGGGAGCTGCCGTGCTGGTCTGCCCACAATAGGCATGTGTTTTCCATACATGAGCTCTTTTTATGGATGAATGTATTGAGCTTATGTAAAAGCAATGTGGCCATGGACAGCATCTGAAGTTCCCATTCTTAAGTGGCTGCTAGATGGGAATCCACTTTTACCCAATGTGTTTTAGGTGAGGACAGGAGGAAAGGGAGCCATCCAGAGACACGAGTGATAGGAACCCAGGAGCATCTTAGGGGCATCTTTAGGGGACCTACAGGGGAGCCAGGGGAGGATTCTTGGTCAGGAACTGCAGTGAAAGGACAAGAAGTAATGGATTCAAATTGAAAGAGGGAAATTTAGGTTAGATATTAGGCAGAAGTTTTCCCTGTGAGGGTGGTGAGACACTGGCACAGGTTGCCCAGGGAGGCTGTGGCTGCCCCAACCCTGGCAGTGTTCACAGCCAAGTTGGCTGAAGCCTTGAGCAACCTGCTCTGGTGGGAGGTGTCCCTGCCCAGGGCAGGGGGTTTGGTCCGGATGATCTCTAAGGTCCATTCCAACCCCTAAAATTCTATGATTCTGTGATCTTGGGGCTCCTAACTTGGCAGCAATATTGAATTTTTCTGTCTCTGGAATGGGGAGAAAGGACCAGACTGACATTTCACAGCTTCTGTCCTGGACAAAGGGGCAAGGGTGGGTTGGGGAGCTAAAAAAACACCCTGCCAAGTCAAACCATGTGTTTCAGGACCTGGGAGATGAAATGACAAGGAATGATGTTTCTCTCTTGCTGCTGTGCAACTCCAACTCTGCTTTGGAGGGGCAGCCCATCATCTGCAGGCAGCAGCAGGGCTGGGGCTGCTCAGCAACCTGCTGCCCCAGCAAACCAGCAGCTTCACCTGCACCAAAAGCCAACCAGGACGTGCCTGGGGCCTGGAACTTTTATTAAACCACAAGTGCTAAATTCCTGCATTGCACTGTACAAACAATATGATCCATACAGCTCCTGCCATAGGGAGGTTATAGAGGAATCAGATAGCACATGACGTTCAATCTCCCCCTGCGGTCTCAAAGAGAAGAGGAAGAAAATGATAGGCATGCAGAAGGTTATTCTTTCATCTTTATTATGCTTTAAAGCCACCAGTAAATGAGCTGATAGATATTGCACAGGAGAAAGTGTAAAAATTCAAACTGGGAAGAGAGGCAAGAACCAAACTGAGGGTTTGGGTGCATTTGGGTCATACCAGAAATGGTGCAGCATGAGGAGAAGCACAGTAAAACTATGTGTAAACACACAGAAGCTTGCAGCTAAGGAGGAAGAATATGTAATAGGAACTGAAAGAATTGCTGCTTTAAAAATTCTTTCTCCCCAGGTCATTTTTTTGACCAACTCAATTTTTCCACATTCACCTTGAATAAAGTATTATAATACCATTCATGCTTAGGGAAAATGAATCTATTTGCATGAGTATACTTGCAATGAAATCCTGTGCAGGCAGTTTGTACTGCACTGTGTCTGAAGATTCCTAGGTGACAGGAACTCTCAAATTCAGCTCAATGAAAATGTTGCTTGAGAAAGGAGTAATTAAAACCTGGGGAAGGCACTCACACACTATAATCTGCCTTGTGCACACTGTGTCTAGAGCCAGCTCTTAACCTGCTAGTTTTGACAGTTGTCACATGAGCTGCTTTGCACCTTTACCACAAAGCAGAGATTAACCTGTAGCCAAAGAGATGCAGCAATTTTCTAAGCTTCCCAACACAGAAAAATAAAAAAAATCACAGCAATCCACCAATGTCACAGTTTACCTTTGTGTGATTTTTCTAAATAGGGGCTAGAGGGAAAGAATTACACTTTGCCCCCAGGTTCAGACTGATTGGTAAGAATCTCAGACACTTTAAGTAGGCGCCACAAATTGTGTAAGCTCTGACCTGCTGGCTCGCTGCCTAGTTCACATGACAGAGATATCTGATGGTTTTGGCAAGGCAGATTGAGGTGGAAAGGTGCCTAGAAACCAACAGAAACAGGGCAACCATCCTAGGGGCTTTGAAAATGAAACAAGCAGATATGTAAGGTGCAGTTCTATGCTCTCTGAGGAGAAAGAAAGAAGGGAGTGGGTTTTTATTATAATAAATCCATTTGACTCCTTGTCTTTACTAGCTTTCAGATAGGAAATATAAGGAGTACATTCATATTTTGAAGGCAAAGGTGTCCCTTCAATCCTCAGGATAGTTTTTAAATGAGTGCAATGGCATATGTGCTTGGCCCAAACCAAAGTGACTCCACTTTTACTACAGCTTCTTTAGTCATGCAACATTTTGTCTCCAGGATTTTGGAGACTGCAAAGCTGAATAGAATAATAGGTGTAAAATCATTGCTTCTCTGGTGTGCTTTTTCAGTTAGGGCATTTTCCTCTTGCTTCTAGACATTAGATTGTTCCAGCAATAAGGCAGATGCAGGCAGATGTGATACTGCCTCAGGGTACAATGTGATGTGAAGTCAGAAAACCAAGATAAAATTACTGCTCTTGAGTATTTTCCCCCACCTTTTCTATAAGTGCCTTTCTCCCCTTGCAGTCCAATATTTTCCAAAGTGAACTTCACAAAAGAGTTGCTTAAACAAATTCTAAGATGAAAGTAAGATCCGTGAAATGCTCTTTATCTTTTGCCTGTACAGCTCCACCACTCTCACTGAGGGCAGTGCAACAAAGAATAGATCAGTGAAGAAGAGAATCACTAAAATCCAGAAAAGTGAAAGATGAAAGGAAGGAAAAAATCCATTAAAACCTCCCTTCAGCATGGCCTTCCTCCCAGCTCTTTCCTTCAGCTATCACATGTTGTTCACTTTGCACAACCTCTTTCCATAGTTGTTTTTTTCTTCACCAGGTTCCCTAACAGGCAATTGATTGAGGATTTAGCTGCCATTAGTAAATGAGAGACAGCCAAGTAATTAGGAATCAGGATGTCAGAGAAGGAGAATTATTTGCTGAGTGATTTATTGATGATTAATTTTGTACTACTGTTCTTGCACACACCAAGGTCATATTACTCATGAGCAGTTCATCCTGAAGCAGTTCAAAAAGAAGCTTTGTTCTAATTGTATTAATTTAAGTACATACTGCAACTGAGCATCATCGGGTTATTTGCCATATGCTTGTCTGACTTCTCTACCACAATGGTTTAGTTTCTCAGGTCTGTTCCCCACTGCCATATTTATTTGATTTACATGTAAAATTTGTAAAATAGTCCCATCAGAAAATGAGTCCTTGAAGCATCTATAACAAAAAATATTCACCAAAGGACTCCCCTGTGCTATTAGTATTTATACTGCTGTGGTGCCTGAGGCCCCAGCTGAGATCAAGGCCCCGGTGGTGGCCAGTGTACAACTAGATAATGAGAGACAGGTTTCCCTCCCTGCCCTGCAACAGCCAAAAAAAATGTTAAATAGACTGAGAAAAGGTGGCTGAAGAAACAGAGCTCAGAAAAGAACCCACTTTCAAAGTCAAGAACTTCTTCAGTAAGATCATTTAAATATGTACACAAAACTTGGTTGTCAGGTATCCATCAGGTAAGTTTGGTAGGTGATCCTGGCACAGGTGCAGAGAGCTCCTAAGTCACATCTTGCTTGTTAAATAACCAAAACTTGAGTTTGTGAGTCAACAGCGTGGCCTGACAGCCAGAAGGGACAACTGTGTGCCTGGGGCATCAGGCAAGGCATTGCCAGAGGGAGAGGGAGGGGATTGTCTTGCTCTGCTCTGTACTGGTACAGCCTCACCTTGAGTGTTGTGTACAGTTTGGGGCACCAGAAAGATACTGAGTTATTGGAGAGTGTCCAAAGGAGACAACAAACATGGTGAAGGGCCTTGAGGGGAAGGCTGTGAGGAGTGGCTGAGTCACTTAGTGTGTTCAGTCTGGAGAAGAGGAAACCTGAGGGTAGAATTCATGACTGAATACAACCTCCTCACAACATGCAGTGCAAGGGCAGCACTGATGTCTGGCAACCAGTGACAGGAAACAATGAAACATGGTGAAGGGCCTTGAGGGGAAGGCTGTGAGGAGTGGCTGAGTCACTTAGTGTGTTCAGTCTGGAGAAGAGGAAACCTGAGGGTAGAATTCATGACTGAATACAACCTCCTCACAACATGCAGTGCAAGGGCAGCACTGATGTCTGGCAACCAGTGACAGGAAACAATGAAATGAAATTGTGTCGTGTCAGGGGAGGGTTAGGCTGGAGTAGGCAAAGGTTCTTCTCCCAGAGGTGTTTGGGCTCTGTAACAGCTCCCCAGAGCAGTGGTCACAGCCTCAAACCTGACAGAGCTCAAGGAGTGTTTGGCCAATGCTCTCAGGCTCAGGGTGGATTTTTTGGATGTCCTGGGCAGGGCTTGGAGTTGGAGGAGATGATCCTCAAGTATCCCTTCCAGCTCTGAATAGTCTGTGATTCTGTGAAAAATCTCAGCTGCTGGTTACTGAAGGAAGAAGTACATCCCAAACCAAGTGGGTCCCTGTAATGGAAAGTGATCGATCTGATGTGGTGTCACAATGCATTGCATCAGACAGGAGCAGAAAGGCCTCTCTTAACAGAGCAGGAGCTCTACAGAGCTCATGTTACTAATAAGACATCTTTACTAATTTCTTCCACTTGTTAGGTTTGATTTAGAAAATCATTTGTAGACAATGATAATTCATCTGCTTAAGCTCTTAAACAGAACTGCACAAATTGTGCAATTGATTCTGCCATGCCTGAGACAACAAGGCTGTCTTAAGGTTTATCTCAAAGGATTATCATGTGTAATTGGCAAAATGACAATTCCTTAGGATTCCTTTTCACAAGCCAAAAAAGTTAATTTAAATTGGGGTTAAAGCTGACTTTCCAGAACAACAATTTATGGTAAGACCAATTGCCTTACAAACACTGTGTCAGAAAAGCAAACCTGTCAAACTCCAAAAGGTCAAAATTTAGGTTAAAATGACAGAAAAAGAAAATATATATTAATGGTATGGAAATTCCATGCAAACATTCCTGGCTCTCCCCACTTCAGAAGAAATCCTCATGTGAAGTATCTATTTTTAAGCCATAATCAAATGTCATTATCATTTTCTCTCAAGAGAACATTTGCTGTCACTAGTAGACGTCTCATTCTGCAGGGATCATCAGAGAAAAGAGTAGCTTTAGTATGAGAAAAGACTGAAAGAACTTTCCTTGTTTAATCAGAGTAAATCAAGGAAGATTTATCTAGGCAGGGGATATGATTGCTCCTTATAAACACTAGAGTTTACAGAGAGGGAAGGGTAACTATTGCATTAAAGCACAATGTTAGCACAAGAAAGAAAGAGAATAAATTGTCCATGAGTGAGCTTAGCTCTAAGTGAGGAGGATCCTGCCTGGCAGAGCACAGATATCCTGAAATAAGCTTCTATTTGGGAAGTGAAAGCTGCAAGTTAACTATTAAGGGATATGTGATAAATTCATTAGATGAATTATGTGATGAGGTTTCCTGTGACAGTATGACCTGAGGTAAATGACCTAGGAGGTCTTTCTCCTTGCCCAGAGCATAACTAATGCCAACAGCTGGTTCACAGGAGAGTGAAGCAAGAATTCATCTTTGTTAAGAGCTGCCAAGGCTTTATAGCTCTTTGAATTAGTTTTTTTGAAAATAAAAACATGGCATTCAACTGTGTACAAATTAATACTTCATCGTGACTGAGATCAATATGAAATGGCAGCCAGTCTGAGAACTGGAATTCGTGTGGCATTCCCTAGGGAATTCTCTGTATTTGCTGTTTTGGCAGCTTCTACCACAGAAGGAACTGTAAGTTACTAAGTAAAACATGGGAAAAAATGACCATCAGGCCCATAAAAAGGATTCAAATATAGCCCTTGTGTAAGATTTGTATGAGTTTTAATTTAATGGGGAATGTCTGTAATGTTCTAGTAAATGTTTCTGGACAAGCAAAGTCAGATGTGGAAGGCAAAATTTATTGAAGACTCTATTCCTGCTTTATTTTAAGTTCCATAATATTAACTGTTTCCCTTGTAAGTTTTGTGGAAAATTAATTCTGCCATCAAAAAGTAGGTTCTGCATTTACAGGGAGAAAGATTTAACAAGCACCAGAAAATGAATGAACCTGTGCTCACATGAAGCATCCAACTTCAATCGCTTGACAGTGAAAAGCATTTTCATGGCAGGGATTTATAAGTGCTTTTATGGAAGGAGGGAGACCCTGAACTTTCCATAGTCCTTCCTAAAACAGCTCTCAATACAGAGCAAAGATAACCATTTGCCTCCAGATGGACTGGATCACTTACTGTTTTCAAGAACGATTCATTTCCCCTTGTTCACTGCAAGTCTTGTAAGGGACAGTCAG
>NW_008681092.1:48869-57594 GCF_000695815.1 Acanthisitta chloris | reverse complement strand
AGTTAGATGAATTAGTGTTGGCTGCTCTCAGCCCATCCAAGGTACAGGGAGGTTCCCACTTCCTTCTGAAAACTCCTCTGGACATCACAGCCCTCTATTTGCTACAGCCAGGAGAAATCAAGTCATCCCCTATTAGCAACAAGGCACAGAGAGGTGTAGGGGTTTGTTCTCTGCAAACTTTCCTACTAGTATTTATTTATTTTCTTCCTTAAAGGCTTAGGAAATATCCTGAAGCATCTCTGTGACAGGAACTAATTTAGTAGGAAAATCTAAGACAGCTGCACTTCTTATAACTCCATGATTTGTGGTGCACAAATATCAGGTGCCTCTGTGCCATTCCATACAACTTTATCAAATGGAGTAAATCCCAAGTGCTGTGAAATATTGCCATCCCTGGGGCAGTGGGTTGTCCAAGATTTGGCAATGGTAGGACTAACTCCTATCTTCAAATTTGCCTTATTAGAAACTGCCTTCATGAACCCACCTGATTTCAATCCATCTCACAACTGAAAGGTTTCTGAGCACAGAAAATCTCTGGACTCACCCCAACAGCTCAATGCACAGGAGAGACATTAACCTGTTGGATTAAGTCCAGAGGAAGCCACCAAGATGGTGAGAGGGATGGAGCACCTCTCCTGTGAGGAAAGGCTGAGAGAATTGGGATTGTTCAGCCTGCAGAGCAGAAGCTTTAGGGTGTCTTAATTGTGGCATTCCAGTACCTGAAAGAAGCTACAGGAAAGATGGAGAGATGCTATTGACAAGGGCCTGGAGTGACAGGGCAAGGGGGAATGGATTCAACTGGCAGAGAGTAGGTTTAAGTTAGGTATTAGGAAGAAATTCTTCCCTGTGAGGGTGCTGAGGCACTGGCATATGTTGCCCAGGGAGGCTCTGACTGCTCCATACCTGAAACTGTTCCAGGCCAGGTTGGATGAAGCTTGGAGCAACCTGGGCTAGTTGAAGGTGTCCCTGTCCCTCCCCACAATGAGGAGGTGTACCTAGATGATCTCTAAGCTCCGTTCCAATCCAAACCATTGTATGATTCCCTGATACTTGTTCCTTACTCAGAAAAGCTCAGGTGAGATTTCGTTAACCTTCACTGGAAGTGATTGATTTTCCTAAAATGCAGCAACATTATTTCTGCCCCTGCAATTTTCTGCAAACTTCTGTTATCAGAATTGTGGAACTGTATCTGCCCAAAGAAATCCACGTCAGTTTCTCCCATTTCTTTCTGCTTGTATGGTTTTAAAATAAAAGGCAATACTCTTTTATCACAAAGTGCATTTCAAAGCACTTGGCTTGTTACTCTGCAGTTAGTGATTCTGTGTTAGCACCTACAGGCCCAGAGCCAAATAATAAAAATGGAGAGAATGAAATGTATATGCTTTTTGTGATATCATCAGAGGTAAACAAAGAGGGAAAATAAAAGCACCAATATGAAGCTGCCAGGACTAATTATTGGGTGGGATGTGAGGTACACAATGAACAAAGAATGAGTGAAAGCATTCAGTGATCCAATGGCTGCACTTCATAGGTGTCTACAGGACACTTGTCCCTAAAGTTCTGGCATGTTCAGCTTCCCTGTTAACATGTTAACATGCCTGTTAGTCAGTGCTAGCTGAGTCATAAGGCTTTAACAACTCTTAGTCTTGAACTGGATATTGAATATTCCCATATCGTAAAAGAGAGGCTGAGGGAGCTGGGGGTGTTCAGCCTGGAGAAGAGGAGGCTCAGGGGAGACCTTATCACCCTCTACAACTCCCTGACAGGAGGTTGGAGTCAGGTGGGGGTTGGTCTCTTCTCCCAGGCAACCAGCAGCAGGACAAGAGGGCACAGACTCAAGCTCTGCCAGGGGAGGGTTAGGTTGGATATTAGGAAGAGATTTTTTTATGGAGTGATCAGGCATTGGAATGTGCTGCCCAGGGAGGTGGTGGATTCACTGTCCTTGGAGGTTTTGAAGATGAGACTGGATGTGGCACTTAGTGCCATGGTCTAGTAACCACGGTAGAGTTGGACTCGATGATCTTTGAGGTCTTTTCCAACTCAGTTGATTCTATGATTCTGTGACTCTATTCTATGATTCTATGTTTCTAAAGCCTCATGATGCTGAAATATTTTGTAATAAAAAGTTGTCTAAGTATGAAGAAAAAATTGCCTTTTCCAAGGATGGGGAACTTAGGTCTAATAAATGTGAAAACTCACATTGCCTTTTTCTTTCTGTGGATGCATTAACAAAGATTCTTTTCCTGCTTATCCATTTTCTCAACACTTGTTGGGGGTCATTACCTTTTGGCCTTCAACCCTTTGCAAAACAGAGTTGAAATTAATTCACGTGTTCAACAGTTAATAGAACTGCAGAGAAAAACATGTATATGAAAAGAAGCTGTGAACTTCTTTCCATACCAAGCAAGATATAAAGATAGTATTAAATGAGATTTGAGGTTTGGTATGGAAAACACTGCAACAATTCCTGAACTATGTAAGTTTTTTGTTTGAAACAAAAATTTGTGTCAAAGCTCTTGAAATGAAATGTGTGATACTGTTGGATGGGATAAATCACAGCTTGCATATTGCAAAAGGGATCTTATATCAGGAGCTTTCAAACATTTCCACTTGAGGAAATAGATTTTCTCATAGATAATTCTTCTCGCTTTTGATTATAAAATATCTCAGGTGTATCTAGAGTAATTTGCTTGCATAGAATCCAAGTGCAAGCAGGAAACAATTCCTCCTATTTTACATTGTCTATTAATTAAAGCAGAGAGAAATGAGGAGAGGTCACTAAAATGTCATGTCTTTGAAATAACCTCAAGATGCAGAGGAATAGAGAGGGACATGCAAAACCATACAGGGCAGCAAGAGCCTGTGAGACAGAGAATAAACCACATGAGGTGAATGAATCTAACATGCAAATGAAGCACAGGACACACCTTTGAGTGTATGGTCTATTTATTAATTAGCAGAGATTGGTATGTACAAAACAATGTTTTTCCATCCTCGTCCTGTGTCAAGTAAGTAGTATTTAAGTAGAGTTTTAATTAGGCCTTTTGTAGACAGAAATGCTGTTTGAGAAATTCAGATTTGGAGTAACTCCTCAGAGCTGGAATTTTCCAGTACTGCAATTTTGCTTCAGGGGGTCTTAGCTTTTATTGAATGGTCCTTGGATAGGAGAAAAGTAAAACATAGCCTTGGCAAGGGAAGGGGATAACGTAAGAGGAAAAGACAATGGTGCAGGAGTCCATGGCAAAAAATCAAAGGCAGGAGTTGTTACACTCATCAGATTGAAAGCAGTGAGGAGAAAAGCAGTAGCAGCAGGACATATCTGTGAAAACACACTCATTGTTTTTGTACCCTATTATACTCACTGAGTCTTACTGGCAGTTTTATTTCAAAGTCTTTGTCTTGACAACTCTTTCACCTACCTTGAATAAAAAAAGGAAAGAATATTGGCGCATTCCTTATTTCTTGGCCTGACATTAACTAATTAATTAACTAATAAAATAGCACTAATTGCAGAGACACTGGTACAAGCCAGGGCTTTGGATTATTTATTTTGATAGCAGATAGCACTGCAAATCACTGCTGAGCAGTAAGAATGGAGGGTAATCTGATGTGTTTTGCAGACAGAAATGTTTGCCTGACAGAGCATCACATTAATGAGGCAAACGACGACTTTTGCACAGTGGAGAGATCAAGACGTAAATATCAGGGTGTAACCCTGCAGAGGAAAATCCTCTAAAGACTTGTTGAAAGATGTGGTATCAAATGAATTGCTTACTTCTTAGAGACTGCTTTGATATTTATTGGTTCAAATTGCTCCACTGACTCACTCTTGCATAAGCTTTCATGGCCCATTTTCATCTTGACATTTTGGGAAGCCAGTCTGAGGCAGAGTAATGAGTAGGTTTACAGAGGATTCAAATGAAAAAGAAGCTGAGCTGGAATAATTATAGCCTGTACAAAAAAAAAATACATTGAGAAAACAGAGTGAGAAATGATCAGATAATAATGAACGGAGCGGCAATGCCAAGATACTTAGAAAATAGAGCCCTCACTTGGGGAAATGAGGCAGTTCTGCACTTGTATTTCAAGGGACACATACAGTTTTCAGTGTCTGTTGGGGGGTGTTGCCTTCTCCATGCAACCTCCTGATGTCACATTGCTGACATCTTGTGCTGAGGGACAGCACCTGGGGAATAAACTTCTCTATTCACCTTCTCCTGCATTCAGGGGACATAGAAAAGCAAGGGAATAAGGAAGGGAGTAACAGGCTGAAACCATAGAGATTTTATGTGTTGGAATGGACCTTAGACATCATCCAGCACCAACCCCCTGCCCTGGGCAGGGACAGCTCCCACCAGAGCAGGTTGCTCAAGGCTTTAGCCAACCTGGATTTGAACACTGCCAGGGCTGGGGCAGCCACAGCCTCCCTGGGCAACCTGTGCCAGTGTCTCACCACCCTCACAGGAAAAAAACTTTTTCCTAATATCTAACCTAAATTTCCCCTCCTCCAATTTGAATCCATTACCCCTTGTCCTGTCATTGCAGTTCCTGACCAAGAGTCCCTCTACAGCTTCCTTGTAGCCCCTTCAGACACTGAAAGGCTCCTATGAGGTCTCCATGAAATCTTCTCTTCTTCAGGTTGAACAGAGACAACTTCCTCAGCCTGTCCTCATAGGGGAGATGCTCCAGTCCATCTCAACCCCTGGTGCATGGGTGATGGTGACAGTTTGGTGCCCACTGGAACAAAAGTGCACTCAGTGTTTTTAAGATTCCAGGACTAAAAGAATTCCTGTAGTAAACACTTTTAATTAGGGAAAATACCAACTTGCTTCAAATATTAGTAAACAAATGATTCAAAGCAGACACTGAAGCCCACAAGGACAGTGATTCATTGCCTCAGGAATTCAAGCCAATTCTAATTTTCACCTGAACAATACCTGTAGCTGGTGGAGTCACTGGAGCAGTCTGCAGCTCCCTCTCTGTCACTTCTCAGCCTCACTGCCTGGACATGCATTTCAAAGTTGAAACAGTGAGAATGAAATCAGAAATAGCTGTGGTTAGCCCAGTCAATCCATGAGAGACATGTGCCTGTGCATTCAGAACAAATGTGCCTACTTGGAACTGTTAGTGCACCTTATTTTCCAGTGTGCTCAGGAGATCTCCACTGCCTTTAAGCACATCCCAAACTAGACTAGCAGCCCTTGTGGGCTGAGATTTCTGTTTTCTGATCTATATAAATTGTCAGTATTGTCCAGCATATGATTGCTTAGAGTTCTCAGAAAGTCCTGGAGAGTCTGAGGTTCTGGAAGGAGAAGGAAACCCTGAGCAGAAAATCCCACGTATCTCCCTAGAGCAGGTGCACAATCCTATCCTAATAACCTGGACTTCATCTAAAATGTCATTGTAGATGTGTAGAGTGTGGATGTGTTTAAGAGAGTGACACTTGAGCTTGTTTTTCCTTATGTGTTATTGTTCTATATAGTTCCAGGAGGTCATGCTGAAAGCTGGGGGAAAAGATTGCTGCTATGATGATGTGACTGATTTGTCCTGCACATCTTGGTCTAGATAAAATTTTCTCCTAGCTCATACAATAGGCAAAATCATTCTCTTAGCCTTGCAAGTGACACCTGGGAGTCAATCTACTGATACCAGGTCTGGTCTGCACAGAGAGACACCTTGGAGCAGAATAAATCCACCATAGTCAGGGTTTCTATCCTTTCTCGTTATTTTAGAGGGCAAAATCTGTCAACCTCTCTTAAAAAAATGAGCTAGAAAAGCAATGACATTTTAAAACTTGTTTGGTTTTAAAGCTTGTCTAAAATGCTTTTCTTGAAATAAATTATGTTGTGACCAACTTCCAAGATAAGTAACTCCTGAACTTGTTGTGTCAGGGAAACAATATTTCAGTATTCATCTTTGGAGTATTCATCTGTAAGAAAGGAGAGGGATTATGAGTAGGTAGTGCTCCCTAGATATCCACAGCGAAGCAAAACCCAATAAGCTGTGGAAATAAATGCAGGTTTTAATGGTGCTTCTGTTCCATTCCAACTTTTGGCAGAAATTGAGTATCAGGTTCTCCCAACTGCTGTATTAAACTTGTATAGGCAGAATGGTAAGGTACAAAACTCCTGACCCATGCTGAATCTGGTTTTCTCTTTCTTTGGATAGACATAATTTTTCACCAATACCAAATGTATTATGAACTTGGTTCAGACAGACAAAAAAGCAGAAAAATCCTAGGAGTGTCAGGACTGGGTCTTGGCAGTTCATAAAGCAAAGTGTGGAGATATGATTCACCAGACCCAGAGCCATAAACGGCCCCTGATTATTGATTCCCCCTTGAATTGGAATGAATCCTCCCTGGAAGTTCTTTGAGCCTTAAATGTCATTGATCAACATTTAATATAGATCAGCCTTGATAGAGATCTAGGCTGGGCTTAATTTCTTTTCTCCCAGATACTCCCACCTCCCTGAAAACATGTGATTAAACTGTTCTGATTTCTATTTCAGATGAAGAACTCTGTCTCCACCGAAAACAAAAGAAGGTTCTGTCGCAAGACAAATTGAATCAAATTCTCCAGGAGTTTTTCAATCCAATTACCCTGTGGGATAGTCCATATCATAGGTGCAAATCTCTCCACGAATTATAGGACCACAGACAGGGATGTGGCAAAAGGTAAAACTGGGAATTATGTCTTTAAGGGCTCATTGGAGACACTTGTAATCTGGTTTTATTGGTGGTACCCTCCCCAGCATAATGAACTTTGATGAAATAATGAAGTAGCTGTGGCGCCTGTGAAACCGAGCAGGAGCTCTGCCAGCTAGAGACCTCCCATGAACACAATTGCCCAGGCAACAACTCCACACTGCAGTGAAGCCAGAAACTCTGGCAAGTCACCTCTTCCCCTCTCTTAACTCCTTGCAAATCTGCTTTTCAAGCCTTGAAAAAAAACACACAAAGATTGTCCACTTAGGTCTGTGGTTGAAGGATATAGCTTAAACCCAATAAATTTTGTGAGAATCCACTGCAGAGTTGAACATGGTTCCAAGCTCAGCAGCCAGCAAAGTTCCAGGAACCATCAGGCTGCCTCTGCCGCTGCACCAGTTCACATGTCTAAGGAAATGAATCCATGCAAGACTTTAAATAGCAATCTTTTTAATTCAGCAAGGTTTCCACCCCCTGCCAGGCTTGGAGAGAGTGCACCAGATGGTAATAGGAATCCATAAATTCATCATTGTTGTTTTTAAGAAGTTGGATCTGCAGAGCACAAACATTTAATAATGGATATAATTAAATTCTTTGCTAGTTAGTTTGACTCAAGAGCCAGTTGGCAGCAGAATGTCATTTCATTTACATAAAATATATAGCAATTCTGATTCACAGAACTGTGATTTCACAGAGCTGGAACTCCAGATGAAATAAAGGTAAAAGGAAGCAGATTTAGGAACATCTCACTGGTAAACTGTCACAGGTTTGGAGTTTAGATATTCAAACTCTTAACTTTTGTAATCAAACTCAGGTCCAAATCAGCCAAAAGCATTTTCACTATAACTAATGACATTGGGTAGTTCAATTTCAATGTGATTCAACAAGGATATCTTCAAGTGACCTTGAAGGTTGCATGAGGACTTCATAGCAATCTTCCAGTAGCTGAAGAGGCCTACAAGGAAGCTGGAGAGAGACTCTTTGTAAGGAGCTGCAGTGATAGGACAAGGAGTAATGGGGAGAAATTGAATTTAGATTAGATATTAGGAAGCACTTTTTTTCCTGTGAGGGTGGTGAGACACTGGCACAGGTTGCCCAGGGAGGCTGTGGCTGCCCCAACCCTGGCAGTGTTCACAGCCAGGTTGGCTAAAGCCTTGAGCAACCTGCTCTGGTGGGAGGTGTCCCTGCTCAGGGCAGGGGGTTGGTGCTGGATGATCTCTGAACTCCATTCCAACCCCTTCACGTCCTGTGATACTAACATACTGTGACCTGATTATGATAGATGATCTAAAACCAAGTCTGAAAATGAGACTCCTTTAGTGGTGGAAAACCCATGGAATCAACTAACTATGAGATTTCTGCTGTCTTGATGATGAACTGTTCTAAGAACTGCTGAGTGCATTTTCCCTGAGTGTGGAGTGACCTTTGAAAACTTTGCTGAAAGTTGATCCAGATGTTTTAGCTGCAAATCACCTACCTGGTCCATCTCTACATGAGATCAAATCTCATTTAGGTTGAAAGTGAAAATGTAGCACTTCCCTATTTGCCTTGTTTTATTAAAAGTACATTAAACTATTTGAAGTTGGTGCCACCGAGAAAAGCTTCCTGGGATTACTTATGGTTGCAAATTTTTTCTTGAAACAGCCTTCATGCTTTAATAGGCTGGTTCTCAGCAACACTTGAGGTAATAACATCTGAAGGTAGACAAATATAAATTGAAGTAAAATCACAGCCAGATTTGCTGGGAAGGTTCAGAGCATCAACCTCCATTAGGGCTCCTCAGGCCATGTATATGCCAAAACAAGGGGGGATTACTTATGGTTGCAAATTTTTTCTTGAAACAGCCTTCATGCTTTAATAGGCTGGTTCTCAGCAACACTTGAGGTAATAACATCTGAAGGTAGACAAATATAAATTGAAGTAAAATCACAGCCAGATTTGCTGGGAAGGTTCAGAGCATCAACCTCCATTAGGGCTCCTCAGGCCATGTATATGCCAAAACAAGGGTTGAAGTCCTGG
>NW_008681092.1:15144-48852 GCF_000695815.1 Acanthisitta chloris | reverse complement strand
CTTTCTTCTCATTCCCTGCCTTCAGTCACTCATCCCTTTGCCCTGCAGCTTCTTCAGTTATGTCTCTCAGGAAACTGAAGATATTTGACTTAAATATACATTCTTTTGCAGTTTTTCCCTAAGTCAAGTGAATTCCCTGATCTGATTCCATGAGCAGGAGTTTCAGGAGTTGAACTAGATAATCCACAAGGGTCTCTTCCAACTCTGTATAGTCTGTGACCAAATCCCAAAATATCTGTGCTGGCACAAGTGAGGAAGGTGATACCTACAGGATGGAAAAGAGGAATGGGATGGACAAGGTAGGATAGGAATTAATGTCTAAACTATTACTGAATTCCGCAGTGCCACACTGCAGCCTCATGGTCCAAATGCCATCCTGCTCTGAGATGGAACAACACTCACACTGCTGTCCAACAGGTCTCCCCAACACCATCCAGAGATGGCCAGAAATATCCCAGGGTGTTTTGGAGTCTTCCTGAGACTGTGCAATCCTGTATTCATCTATAAATGGGATAGTTGTTCTCCACAAGGACTTGGGACCAGTTCAAGAGGTCAACTCATCCTTCTCCCGCTCAACAGGAGGATCAGCTGTATCAATGTCCATGCAGCTATTTCTATCAACCTGCATACAGGACTATGTATAAGGATGGGAGTATCCAGGGTCTGTGCCTTTCACAAAGGTATCAAGTCGCCACGAGCTGGTCAGAACATCTTGGAGCTGAGAGTAGTCATTACACTGTTTGTGGTTACAGAGCCTGAGATCGTGCCCTTTCCACAATAAGTCTCTGATTGCTCATGAGAGCTTTTGAATGTTTGTGGCAAATGGATTGGTGACTTAGCTTCTCATTGTCTGCATGGCAGTGGGGTCAGTTTCCTAATTATCCTGGGGCAAATTCAGTTCTAGCTATGCCATCCAAATTAAACTGTAAATGAAAGGAGAGCAGCTATTGTGTAGGCTCTAACCCATCTCTGTTCAGTTGTCAATGAAGGAACAGCTCCCTGATGCCTATTTTACCTGAAGAAACAAAAAGTACATGGTGCCCTTTTAATCTGGAAACAAAAGAGAACAAAGGCAAACAAATGGAGGCCAAATTATCTAGCCTTGAGATCTGAGTTTTCTCCATATTGAACTTCTGGTACCTACTTAATGAGCCCATGTTGTTGCTCACTAGTGAATGAGAACAAAGCAAAGTGACTCATGCTGCCTTGTTATTGTTACATAATCTATACAAGTCATTTATTTTTATGCTTAATTACTGGATTAGTTAGGTATATTGGAAATGTAAGGAGATGTGACAGAAGGAGTTAGGAGAGATTCAAACTGGTGTCTGCAAAACTGTGCAAAATGTCTGTGCAGATTATCCAGAGGGAAATCTGCATAAAGCACAACTCTTTTTCGGAGCTGATCACTTGTGTTAACACTTCTGGGTGCAGCTGGATCCCTTCAGCCTCAGTAGAAACTCATCCTGAGGTTGGGCAGAGCCTTTTTTACAGTGACAAACCTCCTTTTCTTACCTCTGTGAATCATTGCTGCTGAGGGAACCGAGTCAATGTGGTTTCTCCTCACATGGAGGAACTCATATATTTGTATAGTCCCCCAAATCATTGTCGTATTAATCACCACAGTGCTGGGAGAATATGTGCTATAAATCTTTCCAGCTCAACTGCTTGAGCTTATTTAGTGCTTTTTATTAAAATGGAGCAGCAATAATTGCTCAGTGGCTGGATGCATCTCACTATGGAGTAGACACACAAATATGCATTTGAAGTTGCAAAAATCCATTGGTCATGAAGTGACCTAAATTGGGGTTACATGCTGAGGCATCAATTTAATATGAAATTACTCCTATGTTTTTATGGTAATGACCAATTAAGGATCAGCACCTCCAAAACCTCAGGTGGCTGTTTGCATGGAATAAACATCGACCTTGAAAACATGTGAGCCTAACACTGATGTGCCCTGAAAGGGTCAGCCCATCACCATGGTGTTGGCAGGGCTGAGTTGTGTTTGGCTGCTGAGTGCTGATCCATCCTCGGTGCCAGAGATGAATTGTGAGCAGGGAAGTTGCTAGGAGCCAGGGATAAACACGAATGCTCCCTGCTTTCCATGCAGCTCCTCTTCAAAGCACACAGAGCACTCAGGAAAGTGCCCAATGCTCCTCTTCGCTCCTCTGACGACAGGTGGTGCATGGGGTAGGGTCTCAGATTGTGTTCTTTTGGGTCTTTTTAAAACAAATTTTTATTTAACCTCTGCTTTGACCCAGCACATAAGTGTGTTGCCCAGATATGCTCCATTTCAGTTTATTTAACCAGAATGTTTGCTTACTCAGTGTCCACTGGAGGGGAACTACTGTTCTTATTAATTCCACAATGGGTATTTGTTGCTTCTTGTTTTCTGACATTTTCTTTATGACCATAATTGCAGAGTTCTTGTTTCCAGATAATAAATGCACGTGTCTATTTGCTCAGGCATTATGTAATTGATCTCCAGCTATTAATTAAAGATCTAGACTCAATGTCTCTGAACCTGCCTCCGGATATTTGTCCTTATTGTGTCATACCTTGGAAGCACAAACAGGGAAACCACATAGAGCTTTGCATGTGCACTGCTCATTCCCTTTAATAAAGGAGCTTCGATTCAGCAGTGCAAAGAAGGATTTTACAGAGCAAAGAATATTTTTCTGATGGGATTTTGATTCCTCCTTCTTTCCCTGGGCTGCCAGTGTTTTCCTTCAGATGCTGACACACAGCATAATGAGCTGTTTGCTCTGCGCTGCTCTCAAAAAGCCTTAGAGACTACAAGGAGTTTATTTTTCCTTTATTGCTGTTGCTGTTAATAGCAGGACAGACTAGGCTTGGCACTGGGAGCAGGATGAAGATTTCGTGGTGAAAAGAGAAATCAGAGATTGTAAATTCATTGCAGAGAGCAGATGGATTGGTTGTTCTCATTCCCAAGAGCCCATTTGGGCAAATATGTTATGTGATCCTGTGAACAAATTGTTGCTTTTCCAGACTAGACTGTTTTCTGTGTAAACACTTTACTGGAGCAATGTACAAGAACAACACTTTCAATCCAAAACTCAACAAAAATAGACACTCCAGAACATTTGGAACTTGTTAAACTCTAGAAGGAAAAATAGGAAAGGAAGATTGAGGAAAAAAAAAAGCTTTTCACCTTCTAAATGTTCTCATTTTTGTGTTTGTAATGGTCTAAACCTCCTACCAGAGAGTTCTGGAGCTGTTGAAAGCAGCTGAGTCCCCACATAGAGCAAAAGTACAGCTTAGAGAGGCAGAAATTGGTTTTGGTCAACTTAGTAAGAAGTCATTACATCTGAAGAGCTTGGGAATGAGCTTAGGTTAATGAGCTTGGGAAGCTTGGACTCAGTTCCTAGCCCTTTTGTACACTTCCTGTTCCCCTTAGGAAAATCACTGAGCCCCTTTGTGACTCAGTTTCCTCACTGCCAAATGAGAATAGCATTTTCTGACCACACTGAGTGTGTTTGAGAAATAGTGGAGTACCTAGAGTGATGGAGCTACAAAAACACATGAGTTTATCACCAGCACATGCAACTGGTGTAACTCACTGCAGCAAAACTATTTTCAGCTGAAGAGGTTTCCACTGGAAAATGCTGATTCTGTGGAACAAAAATGTTTGTGCTATAATGAAAAATCAGCCAAAGATTTTGCTTTGAGACACTTCAAGATTGTATCTATGCAGTTAACTCTCTCAGTTATACACCAGTCAGAAGGACAGTGTTGATCTTATCAGAGCCAAGTCCTTCAACTTTTTAAACCTCATGTAGATCAGTGTTTCTAAAACTTCATTTTAAAGTTAATGTTTTAAGTTTTTTTCACTGGAATAAGAAAAACTTAACATTATTTCTTCTTGTTCTTGACTAAAGAATGGTCACTAACCTCCAAAACAGGATAAATGTTTGGTGTTCATCCCTCTTAGTGATCACAAACCCCCAGAGATGTGCAGGAGCATTATTTGTGCACAAACTAAAATCATCAAGTTCATTTCATGCCTGTGAGTGCTGTTAGCACCCCACAGTGAACACATGTTCAAATGAGAAATTACCATTTCTGGCTTGATCATGAGCTGGAAACATTGGGTATTTCTTTTAATTTTTCCATTCCCAGACAAATGAAACCTTTTGCTTCTGGAGTTCTTAGAGCTATCATTTCTTCCAGCATTTGGGTTACTGAGTTGTGGGCAGCTCTGCCCACACTGCTGAGGTTAGAAGGGACTGCTCAAACCTTGTGGATCTGTACACAGAAGATGCAGCAACTCCTGCTACAACAGTATAACCTTTTGGCATCATTTCCTTCTACAGAACAAAATGAAGCCCAGGAGAACACTGGCATAATCTTTTGGCTCCATAGGCTTGGCTGCCCCAGGCTCAGCTTCTGAAGCTTTAGGAACTTTTATCCCAGTTCAGTTAATATTGCCAAAACTCAGGCTCTAGTCTCTATAAAGTAATTACTTGTCCAAGTCTTTACAGTCTCTACACTAGTTTAATAACAAGTAATTAGTTGAATAAGTCCAATTAATGCCTTTGTACGGATCTGAGATTGGAGTAGGATTATAGGTCAAGTTTAATTTTAAAATCCATTAGAATTTCTATCACTGTACACACCCAGGGCAATGCTATTATGGCTTTCCCATTAATACAGATGAATCATTATTTGGACTGGGAGCCCAGATCTAACAATGCTTGTATTGAAATCTCTAAAGCCTATCTAGAACTGAAGCATTCTCTGTGAATAGAGGCTTCTTTTTTATCTCTTGCTCCATGGAATGTGCTCTAGAACCAGTGCTCCTTGTCAATGAAGGTCGAGAGGAAGTGACTGCACAATCCTGCAAGTGGAACAATGCCTTGAACACTAATTAAACCCTAATTAAGTATTAGATACTTAGCTACTTAGGTACCTAAGTTAGGTACTTAGATACATAGGTACTTCACAGAGGGTCCACACGCTCCTAAACAGTGACCACAGATCCACACCTGAGCCAGGCTGTGTTTCTCAGAAGCATCACTGCTTCAGAAGCTCCTGAGATTCATGAATTTTAATGGATGACTCCGTTGCTCCTTCCTTCAGGGCTCTGACAAACTTTGCTCCAGCTCTGTCTCACGCTGTGGCAGTGCACAAACAAGGCAGGCTCAGTTTGGGCAGTTCTCCCTCTGAAAAGCAACATTTGCTTTTAAGATTAACGGGGCCAAGCAGGGAACATTTCACAGCCCTCTAGTCAAAGTGTTATGGAGCCATTAGAAGTACAAAAGGACCTGCAGCTGTTTTGCAAGCCAACTCATTTACTGAGGGTCATTAAAAGCTCATACACCTCCTTGCTGTCTTGTTCTCATTAATAAAAGGTAGACAATATCACAGTAATTGGAGGTGTGTGCATTGAGTGTTATTTCTATCACTCCTCTTGGTGGTCAGAATTATCTCCTCTTGTTCCACACTGACAAATTCCCTCCGAAGTGGCTTTTATGTGAATGGTCAAATGAACTACTGTCTATCTTGAGCCACTCTCAGATCTATTCTGATATTAAAATTAAGGTTTTAATTGTTTCTTTTTATTTCATTCTTCACTGAGCTGAGGTCAGGATCCCAGTGAGGTGAGTGCTCACTATATCAGATTCAGATTCTGAAGTTTCTAAGATTTAAAGAAACAGAAGAAGAATAAAGAAAAGAAGGAGGAGAAGAAAAAGGAGGAGGAGGAGGAGAAGAAAAGAAGGAGAAGAAGAAGGTGAAGCAGGAGAAGAAGGAGGAGGAGAAGAAGAAGGAGAAGAAGAAGGAAAAGGAGAAGATAAAGAAAAAGAAAACATGTTTCTAGCTATGGATATTAAAATATAAAATTAACAATAACTGATTTGAATGTAATAAGAATTATTTTAATGACTTCAAGGTCAGTCTGAAACAGAAATGTTATGCAGAGTAATGTCAAGACATATAAGGTCAGAAAACCATCTAACTTGATGATAAGCATCTAACTAAACTGGGTGACTGCCCAACCAAAGCTCATCTAGCCCAAATCCTGCGTTTTTGTGAGCAAACAAGGGTACAGAATCATCCTGCTCTTTGTACTTCCTCACAGCTTCCAGGACTGGATGACACAAGGACTTTCTGAGCCAGAAAATGAAGTTATTAGGAGCAGCTGGTGGACTCAGGCTACCAAAAACACAACTGTCTTTTATGACCTGGGTCCTGCACTCCTCACAGCAGTGCCATCCAGAGCTTGCTGACATGTTTTGTGGGCAAACACTTTTATTGCTGATTTGAAGGTTGCTCCCTGCTAAGTTTGGGGAGTGTTCCTTGATTCTTCTGCTGGACAAGGAGAAATGAAGTTTAGGGAAGGTGAACTGACACAATCATCCCAGTGGGTTATTATTGTTTATGATGTGTCATTTAAAAGTCAGATTTTCCAACAATTTATGGATGCAATTATGCACCTAATTTGCACAGTTATTTTAGAGTTATGTATAATATTGGCTAACTGCAAGTTCAGCTGGGCTAATGCAGGGCTGGAACAACACCAAATGATCCCTGGTGTATTTTTCCAGGGGATGATGCCACATTCAATATAATCTCTTCTACCTACAGTGAAAAGTCAACTCACTAAGAGTTTCACAGCAGGTACAAGCCTCATTATTTTTTAAGCTGAGAGCATCTATTATTCTCAGTGGATGATGTGTTATAAAAGAAATCTTCTGACTTTGGAGTTTAGGAGTCATGTGTAGTGGTTAGCCAGAAATTTAACAGCACAGAATGACCAAGCTGTTCCCTTTGAAGTGTTGGTCACAGTAGCAGCACAACTTGGGATTTTTCAGTTGAATTTTCAAGCTGACTCACTGCAGAACATGGAATATATATATATAGAACACACATATATATGTGTACATTGGCTCACCAAGTGGCATAGTAAGGGCTTTGGCAAGTTGCTTTAGAGACCACAAGCTCTAAGTATGCAAGAGGCCACTGCGTCGGACAGGGCTGGAAATCCTTCCTTGTCACGCACCACACTCAAACAGGAGTGTTGCAACTTCTGCTGTAATCCTGTCCAAAGCCAAGCCAGTCATGAAGCCAAGAGTTTGTCCACAAAAATTAAGTTATTGAATAATTTTTAGGAAGCTGCGTCAGTAATTCAAGATGAAATCAACTGAATGTTTGATTTTGGCCAATCTCCACTAGGGAGTTGGGAGCAAAGGGTTTCAGCGGGGAAGGGTCTCTGTGTTGCTCTAAAAGCCCCAAGGTAAGCAATTCACCTAATGGCAACAACAGAAAGAGAAATAAATAGAAAAGAGCAATTATAACACTGTAATGACTCATTTTGGTGGTTAGACAAAGTACTTACACAGCTCAGCTGGACTGAACACATCATAAAAGAGACTGCACTGAAGACTCTCCATATGAAACTGTGTATTACACTGATTTATGGGGAGACCATATAGCTGTAAATCACTGACAGAGTTCTTGTCTCACTACATCATGGTAACAGAGTGATCACATCACATAGCAAGATATAAATGACTCATTTAATTTCATGGTAGGAGAAATCCTGGAAGATATCGAAGCTTTAGGAACTTGAGCCATTCATATGCATTCCCTTTGGCTTCATGGTCTTTAAAAGCTCTGAAATAACTTTGAAGCGAAGTTATTGATTAAAAAAATACAAACAAATTGAGTTAAATTGACAAGGTAATACACAATGGACATACAAATATCTGACCTGAATGAATGTCTCACAAATATAATTCAAATAACAAATGAACAGCACAGCACAAAAGGACATCACTGTGATTACACAGCTCCAAAATAAGACTATTTTCTCCAAGCTTGTCTGCCTTCAAAGATATTTAAAACCTGATTCTCCTCCAGCATGTATTAGTGTCAATCAAAAATAACTCTGCTCAGGTCAATGGATTTACACAATTGCAAAATTAGTATAAGTGAGAGGACAATCAGAGCTTTTGTATACTACAAAAATCTAGCTTAATAGCAACAGCAATAAGAAGAAGGAGGTAGGAGGTCCCTTTCCAGGACAGGCTGGGTGGCTAAACAAGAAAAACCTGCTGAGCTTGTAAGTGAGGATATATAGGAGGAGCTGTCGCATTAATTTAACCATTAATTCACTCCTTTAAAATTTCCCCTTTCCTGTCTTTTACTTCATCTCACATGTTTAGCAGGAGTTGGTCTGTAGATTTAACATTAGGCTGCAGAGATGTGGTTTCCATCACACAGGATCCACGAAGAAGTCTGTAAGTTTCACATTACACACTTGAGGCTGCAGAGATGTGGTTTCCATCACACAGGATCCATGAAGAAATCTGTAAGTTTCACATTACACACTTGCATGGGAGCTGTGGCTTTTGGGTTGTGCCTTGGGACTATGTGACAAGAAGTGTGCAGTGTCCCTCCACTCCTGGGTCCAGTTTGTGGGCTTGCCAAGCCCTAGGCTGCCTTCTGCAGAGTGCAGCTGCAACTCCACCACTGGAGACCTCGGCTGGTGTGTCTGTGGGGTGGTTCCAGGGAAAGGTGCCCTCAGGAGACACATTCTCAGTTCCAGATCCGTGTTATAGGATCACCCCCACTCCACATGGAGCCACTTATGCCATAGGACACCTGTGACCAAGCAAGGGGGTTATGGGGATTTCACCAACCTGTTCAAACAAGCTGTTACTTTCCTACTGCATTCACCAATTTGCATAGGCAACTTGGGTCACTCAGTGCATGGAAAACCATAGCCAAAAGGGAAGAAGTCATAGTACAGAAAACCTTTCAGTTGTGTGACTCCAGACTGTAGAAGTGGATTTGTTCAGCTCTTGTAGCAGGTCACATTCCCAGATCACAGAAGCCACTAAAAATTGTCTTTGTTGGAAGATCTAATAGAATCAAAGACAAAAATAAGTAGAGATGTGGGAGAATAAGCTCAGACTTATTGCAGCTGGACTTCCCCTGGCTACAGAGGATCTGTATTTGGAGAAGGAAGGTGAGCTGAGAAATCCTTCACTGCCTTTATAAACCATCTTCCCTACAGAAAAGAGATTTCACTTACATCAGTTTAAACCTTGCCAGCTAGAGAGGAAAATCTACTTATTCAGGGCAAAATAGAACTTTCTCTAAACCACTGGGACTTTGCCAATAACTTAAGCCACAAATAATTTACCCAGAGAATAAGAAGTCAACAAGGTTTAGAACTGTGGGAACTGCAACTGTTGAATAAATCATTTGTGAATATCATTTTAACTAAGGACAATTATGATATCCCGAAGTAACAGACAGATCAGAATGTTACAGATAACTACAGATCAGGCTCTCAGCTGAGAGCAAGAGATTGGCTTCAATGAAGACTATGTACCTCAGTCACTTGGGGCCAGTGAAGCAGAACAAGCACTTGGGGAGTTTGTTCTTTGGGGCTCTCATTGCAAGACCTGAACCATTAAGTGCTTTAGAGCTATTTAGTGCAGGAGAACATTTCTGTAGGATGTGAAAGCAACTTTCTAGCTAATGGCAGATATTTTTTCACGAGAGATAGAGGCCATGTGCATGGAGGACATATCATCCTATGTCCTGATATTTCTGCCTGAGGGAGTTTTTATTTGTTCTGGCAGAATATCACTGACAGCCCAGGACTGCCCTGGAAACACATTTCTTCAGAGCTTCTCTCTGTAGCTCTGCAGAGCCTCCATGTGCCACCTCCTAGCTTGTTCTGGGTTTAGGGGAAGGCTGGAGTTCCAGAAGACACAACCACCCACCTGGGTGATGGCACTGCCATTGCCCTCAGCAAGGCTCCTCTTCCCTCACCCCCATGCACTTGTCTGATCATGAGCTGACCCACAGTGAGTGCCAACAGATCGAGTTATGTTGTGATTTCTGGTAACCACCTGTAGGGAACAGCGGTCGGAAGATCTCGCGATGTACGGAAAGGTTAGGAGAGGGAACCCCTTCCTATGGATGTTTAGGTTTATGCTAAGGGAAATGACGTGAATTGCCTATGCAGACATGAAGGCAGTAACGAAGGAGTGATTGTATATAAGAAGGTGTCAGTGAAGCAATAAATGCCATTTGCAGCATCCTCATACTGGTGTCAGTGCTCATTGGCCCGGGGGCTGGAGTGAGGCCTCTGTGCCGTCTCAGCCGAAGGAGGTCGGTTGTCATAAACGGCAACAACCATCAACATTGAAACATTTCTGAGCTTTTGCCTGATGATAATATGTGGTTATTTTTTTATCTTCCCATTCAAGAGAAAATAAAAAAAGACAAAACTCTGATGCTTTTTTGATGGTTTTATTCCCTCTAAGGCTCTCCCAGTGTCTCTGTCATAGTTCAGTACAGTACTGACATCTTTTACCTTCTATTCTGGTCTTGCTGACAAGAGGTGAATTTGGAACCATCACCTCAGCTGTAAGATGGTTTCTCATTTCAGTTCTCAGCCTCCTGGGGTGCTGGAAGGGAATCCCACCTCCAGCCAGCTCACAAAGTCATTTGTGACACAGGATGGCCCAGTTACTATATAGGAATGTTGAAAGCATTTTCTCTTCTCCCCTTTGATTTTTATTGGTTGAGCTCCTAGTCCTCTGTGAGTAATTATACCATTTGCTTTATGTCTTGCTTTTATAATGACTAATACGAAAATATATGTACAAGCAACTGGAAGCCTATTACCGAGTGATTAACAATGAACAATTAGGATTAATTAAGGCAATTATTTTAATAAATAAGAATTAGTAAAATATATCCATAAACAAAGCCATGGCACATATTTAGCAGGGCTGATGCAGGCTGAAGAAGTGGAATTGTGACAACTGGGAACAGAGGCAAGGAGGAGACAGAGATGATTAAAGAGAAAAGTTTGTGTACATTACAAATGTAATTAGGCATAGGACAGAATGTGCATATTCAAATTGCTGTATAACTTGCAAGGAGGTTTCATTTCATCTGTTACCACTAGAAATGGGATTCATACACAGTCATCATGTGTAACCATCTCCTTAAACTTCCTTTTCTTTCACAGTGAGACAAAGGAGACAGAAAGGCATAAAAGTGTCCTAAGAAACAGCAGGCAAAATTATTCTCTTCCATCCCTTCCGTTGCTCAGTTCTGAAAGTTGGTCATAGCATCAAGATGAGAATCTGTACTGGAGATCCAGAGGAAGGAATGAAATTTTCACTGAGCTAACCAAGATTTGCACTGACAGCACTGTAAGCAGAAGACAAGACAATACTCCTTTTAAGGTGTCTACATCTATCCATGCCATTCTTTTAATACCCAATTTTTTACTGATTTTGGCTGAGCTGAAGTACATGTCTTGTACTATTTTATATCCCCCAGACTTCCCCACGTTGCACATCCCCCACTGAAAAGGACAATACATGACATTGCCACACTGAATGGTGATTCTGCTCCTGTGGCCCCACAAGTGAAAGTTTTCCCTGGGCTAACCTGCCCAGTTAAATGGGTATGGTTTATTACTGGGCAATATTAACCTCTGGCACAATCAAATCAGCAGAAAGAAGCCAATACAGCTGTAAAGTCAGAGTAAAGTCAAGATTTGAGGTGTTAGACTGCTGCCAGTAGGTTTTCTTTCTACAGCAAAGTGTTTCAGTAGATTGGGGTGATTAAATTAGAATCAAATGTCAATACATTGTTGCTAGAAGGTTTATAAGAAGTGTGGTAAGAAAGAGTAATGAAACTCTGCATGGTGCTAAGGACAATGAAAGGAGGAATTTTGGGAAGACACTGCGGTGTTGAGAAAAAGGTCTGTCCAGTCACAGATTATTCAGTAACTATTGTTTACTCTGAGGTAAAATAGAGTTAGTTCTTTTTTGATTAGATGTATTAGGAGTGTAAAGCTGTCAGTCCCATGGGCACACTGTCCCCTCTTGCAGGAGAGTCCAACTGCTGACTCAGCACTTGTTTGTTGTTGGGAAGAACTTCAAGTTTCAACTGAGCCTCATAAACCAGCTCTTCTGCAGTAAATCATGCTGCCTTTCTGTAGATGCTGAAGGTCAACAGCATGACAGGAGTACACACAGTGAAGAAACCAAAGCCCCCAGCAGAGACTTTCTCAAGTCTCTGTATTGTTCTATTTGTGTTCTTTGTCTGCGTTTTTGGCCATGATTAAGCAACAAGTTTAAGCACATGGCTAAGGATTTTCCTGAACTGGTGCCTAAATTTGCTGTTATGCAGCTGAGTTTTTGGTTATTATCAAGGTCTTCCTCAGCCTGTAATCAAGAGGGTGTTGTGGTTTTCAAGGGACTAAACAAGACAGAGACCAGAATTGTGCATCCCATTGTCCCAAGCTCAAGCTGGCTGCCTCCAGATATTTTACTAGCTGGAAAACTACATGCTTTGAAGGGTAATTTGTTATATTAGAGATTAAAAGAAATCTGCTCCACTCCATTCTCAAGGAAAAAAAAAAAAAAAAGCACAAAATCCTTTTTTTTCTTCAGCACAGAAGAACATCAAAATGATATTTATCTCCCTCTGGGGAGAGATGGAATTGAAAGCATTTTAATTCAGAAATATCTGGCTTGTTTCTCTTCAAAAGAATTCAGAGAGGAAGGGAAACTCTTGGTTTATAAGTGCTTCAGCAAGTCCAGGTAGTGCAGTTCACTCCCAGCTCACAGCCATTGATATCCACAGGGTCAGATGCTCACACAGTGCTGACAGGCTCTTTTCCTTGCTGCTGCTGGAACACAGCCCTTCCAGCCTGCTTTTGAGCATGTTATGGCCATTTGATTGAGCCATCATCATATGCCACTGCCTTTTGTAACCAAGCTCTTGCCTCACTTTCTTGCTGCTAATAAATCACAGTGTTGCTCTCTGCTGTGTGTAGTTTTGGAGGGAAGAGAAGCTTTAAAGGCAAGAAGATCTTGAGGTTTGCTGTTTGGACTCAGAGCTGTGTTATATTTCACTATGTAAGCAAACACATGCCTGGTTTTCTGTTCAGGTTTTCAGGCAAAGCAGTTGAACAGGCAATTTCCTGTCCTAAGTAGTGTTATAATTAGGATTGCCACTGGAATGAAACACTGTGTGCCCATATTATGGTATTACACCATGTTAGCGTTTAATTGTCACATCTGAAAGACTTCCACACCCCCATGTTTGGAGTGGGTAACTTGTCATGCACTTCTCTTTACAGCATGGCTTTAAATTCCCTTTATTCTTCCTTGATAAAGTGTCTCTATTTACATGTGTATTGGTAGAGGACGATGGATAGTGAGTAAATCATCACGAGTTCTTGTGGTTACTTATCTGTACAAAAGCAGATACATATATATTAGCAATTTGGCTGTAGTGAGGCAGGAATGACAAGAGAAAATGTCTGGATTTAGTGAGCAAGGGAAACCTCTCAAATCCAGCTGTGGAATCTTCCTGAGTCTTGATAAAAGTAGATCAGCCGAAGCTGTCCAAAGACACACAGCAGGTTTAAGAGATCAGACTTTGTGTTTTGCCATCAGTGGTAGAATTCTGGGCCACTTTATTATTCCTGCTTTACATGATTAGACTTTAGGCTTGCAGGGGACGCTGGAAAAGAATAAAAGTAATAACAGAGTGCAAGCTGCAGGAATGACATGTGTCTCAGGAGCTGCTTGGCTGTGGAGCATTTCTGGTTGTAGGCAAGAGCCACTCCAGTTCATTAAGAGCGAACGGAAGTCCTCCAGCCCCAGATTCCTGTCATTTCATTTGAAGAGGAGAAGCCTCTGGCGTGTAACCAGATCTCTCCCATGTTTTAAGGCTTGCTGATCTTTGCCTTTAGACTTCTGGACAGGATTAATTTCCATAGGGCTGAAAACAAGCGTGGCGCTAGGCTTGAGTTACATGCAAGGAACACCAATAAACTTCCTGATGTAGCTAATAAAGGAAATTGGGAAGGAAGGAACAGTCTATCAATTATCAATAGGATAAATGTTCCAGGGCAAATTAAAGTATGCAAACCAAGGAGTTGAGATTCAAAAGGAAACTCTGAGCTCCTTCTCAGTTTGACATTCTGAGCATAAATCCATTTCCAAATGGGCACAAGTAGAGGAAAAAGAAGGCCAAAGGCTTGGAGAGTAATGGCAAGAGAAAGCACATTTTGGAAAGAAAGAAGAAAGGGATGATTTATTCCTAGGTGGGAGAGATGGAGATGTGGCACTTTTCATAGGATGTGAAACAAAAAACAGGTTTTTGTGAGTTAAATTCTTGGCCTGTTTGTTTGCATTATTGGTTTAGGGCAAGATGATGCTATTCCTATTTTGCTCTGCTTTCCAAGAAAGGAAAATTCAGAAGTGTTTGCATATAGCTCTTATTAATTCCAGTGAGAGCAGCAGCTCCATATTTCAGCGCTGAACCTGACCCATGGAATCTCAGAAACTGGGACATCATGGAAAAAGATAGATCCAAACTCTGCTGGAGATTTGCTTTGACTGATTCCCCATCACCATTGTCCAGTCAATGTTTATTTAACCATCCATTTCCAAGGATCACACACTGTATCCCAAACACATTAATACATTTCTGCCTTGGATCTAAGTTGTCCTCCAAAATGGTTTTGTTATCCTTTCTGCAACCTATTTCTGGTTTTTTTTTTCCCTGATAATAATATCCTAATGGGTAAATTAATTCTCTTTTCACATTTAAATTTCATATCAATCCTCAATAAAGAGAGACTTAAAAGAAGATCCAGGAGAGCTAAAGCACATGTTTTGCCTCAAAGGCAGTCAGTCCTGCTGTCTGTTTCCATGAAGTCATGGATCAGAAACCCCAAAAATGGGACACACCCTTACCCAGGCCTTCCTTAAGCACAAGCCTAACACTGAGCACACTACTAAGTCCTTTTTTGGCAGAAGGCTGAGCACAAGGATTTCCTTTGCCAATGAGCTGCTTAGGATTTGTTCTTTTCAGTAGTAGGAGTCAGAATTGGGCAAGTTGTTTATTATTCAACCATCTCTCCCAAAGCAAGGAAAACACTGTTTATAAGAGACTTCAAAAGCCTCTGTCACAGATATCAAGGCTATATACTGTATCCCTTTGCCAAGTCAAATTAGGTTATTTTACTTGATATTAAGTTTGACAAGCAAAGAGCCTGTGAAAACCAGAATCCCAACTGGGTGTGCCTCCCACAACTCACTCAATTTTTAGTGCTAGAATTCCTACAGTAGCCCTATTCTTCCCTCTCAGCTTATATTTCTGTCTGTATTTATCTTGTCTGGAAATTCCCCTCATTGTGTCCTAGACATCTTCTAATATTCAGATTCTCCAAGAATGTGAACACAAGTAGACTTTGTTTTGGCTAGCAAACTGGTCTTACCACACGTGGATGTCTCTGTGGGCTTTGGTTTCTATTTACCTCAAGAGATTATAAATTCTATTCTCATGCTAATTTGCAGGTCCAGTGAGTGGATCAGACTTTGGGGCTCCTCTGGCCTGTAAAAATACACTTCTGCTGCGTCATTTCCTAGCAGGGACAATGACAAGTCAAGTTGTGTATTAACAGCAAGAGGTAGTTAAGTAAAATATTAGTAACACAGTGCATTTTTAGAAAGCACGACAACCTCTTGGAGGAGAGAGAGAGCATGAAAGGTTTCACTGCATATTGCCTACCCAGGAATCACAGAATCGCAGAACAATCAGAGTTGGAAGAGACCCTTGAGAGTCATCTAGTCCAGTGTAGAGGTTCTAGCCCAAGGAAGAGCTTCTAGTCCAAGGAAGAGCTTACACTAACTTGCTTTGACTGTGTTGAAGACAGAATCATAGAATCATAGAAGTTAAGGGTTGGAATGGACCTTACAGATCATCTAGTCCCAACCCCCTGCCCTGGGCAGGAACACCTCCCACTAGATCAGGTTGCTCAAGGCTTCAATGAGGCATTTGACACCCACAATGGTCTAAATTTCACTGAACTACTTAATCAAATCATACTTGCCCTTTGCTGAATAAACATACTTTAATTGCAGAATGAGACTTCCCTGAATTTTTAGTGGTTTCCACATAACCTCTGCAAAAGTTTCAACGTGTAAAACAGGTACCCACAAAGGATAATAATTTAATCAGTGTCTAGTTCACTTTTGCTTGGTGTCTTTTTTAAAAGGAATATTTTGACAAATGGTTGCCTTCATCTTGGACAGAACATCCCGTAAATATACATGAAAAAGTTTGTACTTCCTTTCTCCTGTGATACCCAGTCCCATCTCTTATGAAAACTGGCTAAAATAAAGGTTGAGTTTTTTCTGACATTGGGTTTTATTTCACATAGGCACATAGGTACATATGATATCAAGTGTTGGGGATGCTGCTCAGTGAGGACCTCCCCTCCCTGGAACAATTATCTTCACACTAGTATCTTTTAGCACATCAAAATCATTGTTTCAAAATATTTAGAACACATCAGAAGTATTTTGTGTAAGGCCTCAGCAGCTCCCTGGCTATCCAAAGAGCATCCCTTCTTTTTCTAAGGAGGCATTTGCCAGACTCCTGTCTCTCAGTTAAGAGCAGTTGCGTCTAGAGCATGATGTCTCTGGCACAGCACAGTATGGCATGGCCCAAAGTTGAAACTGGCCAAAATTGCACTCTGTTGGTGTCCCCAGGAAGAAGAGTTGGAAATCTCAGTAGCCATGAAGAGGTCAGGACCAGCAACAAGGCTCCATTCACTCTGGTATTTTGACATGAGACCCCCAAATATAGCTATACATAGCTAAATATAGGTGATAGCAAAAGCATTTCTAGAAAAGTCAAAAATTAGTCCATTGTTAGGAAAGAATCATCAGTGAAACCTTTTCTAAACCTCTGTTCAGTAAAGAACATGTCAACCAAAAGCAGCACAGAGAGAACAAGATGGGACAATTCCTACTGTTCTCTTTAACCTCAATCAGTTTTGCCTCTTCCATGCCTTAGTAATGGGGTTTGAAAGATTAGCTCCATGATTTTCCAAGTTCTTGCTATTCCTGTATATCAGCTTCCAGACTAGAAAGGCTCATTCCTCACCACTACCAGCAAACAAAGTTGGGAGGATTATAGCTGTTACTAAAGGTCTGAATGTTGGCCAAAATTTTTCCAAAAGTCACTGCTATTTATTTTTCCCCAACATTTCAGGACATGTCCATCACTGCATGGTTTCCCACTCTTATTTCAGTGCTTGTACTTCTGATTTAAGTGGAACTGAAACTGAAGCATTTAAATATATTCTTCAAGAGATTAAAATATGAATCTGCATTATCACAGAATCATAGAATGACAGAATCACAGAATGGATTAGGTTGGAATGGACCTTAAAGATCATCTAGCTCCAATCCCCCTGCCCAGAATCATTCCATTAAGAAAGAATATTTCTTTCTTCTCTGATAATTGCCTTGTGCTCCAGGAAGAGCTGCTGGCATGAAATAATTCCCATCTTTTCAGCAGCAGGTGGTGGGAAAAAGAGCTGTCAAGGGACTTGTACACCTGTATATGAGGGTGGAATCCAGTTGATCTTTGCATGCCCTTTTCTAGTTGCAGCCCAGCAGAGTCATTTCCACCAGGCTGGGATGAAGCAGCCTGGGGGAACCTTCACTTATCCCAGTTCTCAGGGGGTCAGAAGGAGCCCTGCAGTGGTGCAGGGGTGTCCTTTTGCACTCTGACTTGATGCTGACTGAGGACAACCCTTAAAAGACCGATCCTGCCACTGCCTTCCAGGCAGATTGCTCCTGGCACTGAGTGTCTGTATCACAGCACAACACTCAAAAGAAGAGATCTTTCCTTACCACAAAGAGGGAAACGAAGGAGAAACACTGTAGAGAACTTGTGCAAGTCAGAAACTGCAGTTTTATACCGGAGCAGTAGGTCAATGTGTGTAAATTTAACTGTCACGGTCCCATACAATATAACCATTGCACATAAAAAGTCTGAGAATGCACTTTATTGACTCCTCAGTAAAGGCAGAGTGCAGTGTGTGTTACAGGAGAGTCTTGTCTTACATCCTGGGAATAATGTCACTGCTTTGGGATTCATAAAGGAGGTCTGTGCAGGAAGAGGGGATTATGCCAGCAATGCGAGAATTCACCACAAGGAATATTTACAAGCTATAAATCCAGTTGTTAATTTCAGGTTATCAAAACCAATCACTCTATCTCAGTCCTCAAACAACATCTGATCATCATCATCATCATCACACCAGTAATCAGCCACTGCAGAAAGAACACAGAGTGAAGCTGAATTGCCTTAAATGCATTGTGCTCGTTTCCTTCACTAAGCATTGAATCACAACCTCAATTAAGAAGACATTTCTTGCTTAGGCAAGAGAGGGAGTGGGAGGGGGAAAGGTCTTCAAGACAGCCATGGAAATACATGCAGAGCTTTCAGGAAGCAAAAATGTGTTTGTAATTTGCAACGGGAGGAAAAATAAAAGGCTGCAAAGAAAGATTGATTCCAGTTTTCAGACTATTAAATCAATGTCAACTTATCAAATCCTTGTATTTCCTGGAATGAGAACAAAGGTAGCATAAATGAATATGCTTCCAGATTTGTGATCTGTTTACAGTTATATTGTGCACTTATTAGCAGTATGACTAGTCAACCACAATTAGAAAGACTACCTTTTTTCTTTTTTTTTTTCTTTTTTTGCAATTCCATGTGTAAATTTGCACTTAGAAGAGTGATAAACAAAAATCAATCTCTACAGGAGCTGTTCAGACAAGCACACTGCAGGCTTTACTACCACCAGCTGTACTGAAATACTTGTACAACCACAGGAGCTCAGTTGCCAGCTGTGCTAACCCTACACTCCACACAGCTCATACTCTGCCTTGCAGCCTTGTTCCCCAGCACCAGTTCTGAGCTTGACTTTTATGGTACATTTATATATAGCTCTGGTTTATGATGGTGCAATTCTGTCATCTTCAGATGGAGTCACTATCCATTTACCCAGGTGTGACAACAGAGCATAACCAGAGCCCTGTGATGGAGAAAGAGCCGTCAGAGCGTGAGGATTGTTCTTCTTCTACATCACAAATTTGCAGCCCAATAAAAAAGCCTTTTACAGCACAAGACATCTGTAGTTTGGGTTTCAACACGTTCTCTTCTAAGTCCTGGCAGACATGGAGAGTCTGATCTTTTCTGGCTTTCTTCTCAATAAGTCTTGTCTTCTAATTTTGTACTAATCAGCTTTTATTGTCTGGAGTGACAGGATCGTTATGCATCCTTGGGGATAATAATCTGTGGTGCTCTGGAGCTGTCATTTTGATGAGAGATTGACTGGGTTGAATAAACAGGTCAATCCTAACATAAAGATTATCATTGAAAATCAGCTGTCAGAGGCCCTACTTAATTTATTCTGGCCTCATATCACAAAAACAGCAACAGGAATCCTTCTGGAAATACCAGGATATCCCTGACATCATTCCAGCAATGACAAAGATATTTCGATCAATGGCTGTGTAGGTTCTCTTATAAAGAGATCAGGTGTGGAGTGTCTTCACCAGAGTCCAACAAATCATTGCACACTGCTTACTCTTCTCAATCTCTGTAGAACAGGATCCAGCAGACTGGGTTTAGAGAGCTGCAGAGCTGGTGAAAGAGATCCCACTGGATTTCACACCAAAATATTCACTGCTGCTTTTTCCACAGTTCTGTGCTCCTCATGTTTTGCTTCTCTTGTGATGTTTGTCAATGAGGTCTCATAAAACTCAAGAGGAAAATAAACTGACCTTATCTCTCAAGCTCTGCATTCTGACACCATCTTTCCCTTTCAAGAAATCCTTACTCTGTAGGAAAACAGATCTGTTTGGCTTATTTTTTTTCCAGAACTACTGTGATTTTCCTGTTTCTTGGTTGGTTAGTGAGAGAAAAGATTAGTAAGTATAAGAAAGTTTTCCTGAAACATTGTGACCAAACTGACATCTCTACTCCTCACTGTACACCAGACAAACCTCAGGCAGTCCATGAGTACACCAACACCAAAAGAGAGACCTTTTCTAAGAGAACTTTACTTGGGCACCTTTTAAGCTTTTGCCCTCAGCCATGTGTTGTCATGGATGTCTGTCTGGGTGGACAGAATATCAGATTTAAGTGAGTAAGACCTGGGGACCTAATCAGAGAGTGGACAGATGCTGAGTCTGAGTGCTGATACCAGTCTCCAAATCTCTGAAGGAGGATGAACACTTCTGGGGAAGAACTGTTCTGGGGAAGAACCCTTCTGGGGAAGATCTCTGTGACTTCCTCTGCTGCTGGGGTTCTTCTACTTTCCCCTGGTGCACACTGAGCTGCCATGCTAATGAGTAGTTAGATTCTGTATGGACTGGTATTATTTCTGTGAAATCATGAAGAACAAGCCATGCTGGGCATCAGCAGTGCCTTTGTGTTTAAAAAGACACACAAAAAACCAGCAAACAGTGGCTGCAAGGAAGGGAATTTGGAGGACAAGTTCTCCAGTCTGCTGAGAAAGGGATTTCTGGGGAAGTGATGATTCAGGAATTGCCCTGACTGTGTAGTGATGCCACCCAGTTGTCTCCCTCCACACCTGTGGAGAAGGAGATGAGCAGAGACAGTTACAGCATGGGATCAGTACCTGCTCATGGTTCCTCCACCCTGTGCTTCCCCAAATGTGCTCTGAGGAGGTACCAGACACTAGAGAGGGACAGGCCAACAGGTGATGCCTCTGGGTTTTGTATGCATTACACTTGGTACTGTTGGGATTTAACCTGGTACAGAAGATCCTCATGACTTGAAGGCTGAAGCAACTGTTGAGTGCCTGAGAATGAAACTAAACCATGCAGAGGGCAGGGTTATGGATCTGAGCTAGAGAGGTGGTGTCCCTGCCCATGGCAGGGGGCTGGAACTAGATGATCTGTAAGGTCCATTCCAACCCTTAAATTCTATGATTCTATGATTCCATGATCTTTGTCTTGACCTGAGCCTGGTCCATCACATCAAGCAGGAGATGGACCAGGAGGACCTCCAGCAGTCCCTTCTCTCTGGTCTGTCTCCAACACAGATTGCTTAAGGTACATCCCTGACGGTTAGACAGAAGAAAGCAAAGCACAGGATGATGTGAAGTCAGGCAGTCTGTGGGGGTGGAGGGGGAAGGGCAAGGAAAGAATATTTCAACTAAACAAATATACATCCCAGGAAAAACTCTTCCCAAGAATCTGTAGAGAACTGCCTGTAATCAGTTAATCAGCATAATTGCTTCTAATTAGGTTCCAGAGGCACATCACAAACATTGCAGAGAACTGGGTAGGGGTCTGGGGAGTGCAGAGAGGAAAAAGCTTCCAGTGCTGTATTAATGACAATGCTAACTCCCTGCACAGCCAGGGAGGCTTCTGCTCTAATTAGAACCATTCTTGCTGAAATGGGAGGCGACATGATTTGTGAAAAAGACACCCTCAGCATGTAATTTTCTATGTAACAAATCTAGAAAGATGGATGCTCTTTGATCTCCATTCTCCTGTTATTGCTGTTCACACTGGGAAGGGCTCTTTAATGAAACAATCTCAAGGTAATTTACCGCCTTTGAAGTCCTGAAATGTGCTGCCAACAAAATTTCTGGTTTAGTGGAGGCTGCTGCAGCAGTCACTCAGGGTTGCTTAATGGAGCACCAAAACTGGAACATCAAGACATCAAAGGTGAAGGTGCCATGTGATTAATAAACTAAGCTATTCATTTGTTTCTGCCTCAGAGGCAATCTGACAATTTATTGTCACTAGCTAATTTGCACTTTGTGAGTACTTGCTCTTGCTAGTTATGCTGCCTATAGAACAAGATAAGTGATGTTTACATGAAGAGGGGAGGAGAATAGACCCTTTTTAAATCAGGGGGGAAAGGAAAGGCATTTTCCAAAACGATTGTGGAAGCAACCCAGACTGTGGAATTTTATAGAGGGGAAGCTGGATGCAGGAGAGACCCATTCCTGCATTATTCCCTCCCCTCCTCCTGCTGCCTTTGACCATCTCCTTGTTTACATGCAGTTGCCAGGAAGCAAATCCCAATTAAAAGTGGATTACAAGGCAATGAAACAACATTATTACCAGAGAAGAGTTACCCCAATCCATTTCTATTTAATTTGCTGGCTAATCCAGGGGTTTCAATGATACTGGGCTAGAGAAGGTGGGTCTTGTTGCTGTCTGTGGTGGCAGCCAGTCTGGCCTCTGAGGAGAAGGTGGTGCTCATCAGCTCATCTCTTCAGCAATGAAATCCATGTCATTCATTTCCTGTTGGACATGCTCAGGTTTCCACCCCAACAGGACCTTGGGAAAGCCTACAGTGAAATGAAACAGCCTTGAAACAGAGAGGAAAAGATGCTTTCACAGGGAAAGTAAAAGCCTAGTTCCCATAATGTTGTCTGATCACCTCTGTGACCAAGTGAAAACAAAATATTTGTCTAAGAATTCTGGGCATGTCATTGGGATGTGGAGCCTGCTAATGCTGCCTGCAATAAGGAGGAGTTTGGGGGAATGTGACATGTGCAGGCCTGAAGAGCAGGGACATGTCAAGCTGGAACCTCCCAGATTAGATCTGCAGCTGAACTCTCACTCCCTGTTCCTGAAGATGCTCTTTCCACAGCTATGCCATGGCAGAAGGAGGGCAACTGCCTGCTGCTCTCTCTTGCTCTAGGGCAAAGGAACAAGGGACATCCTGGGGAAAGTGCTCAGCCTCCTTATCTAGCCTCAGATATTAGAGCCTTTCAAAACCTCAGGCTGTGGGGAGGTCATACACAAAGAATTTGGTCTGATGTGTATAAATTGGATAAGTAATTAAGTCACCTTCACAAAATTTATATCCAACTTCAGTTTTCAGTCCTCTCGCAAGAACTGGAATGGCCATAACCAAATTTGTGTTGATCTTTTTTCAAAATTAAATGGAAATCTCAGGTCAAAAAAGCCCAAGTTCTGACTAAAGTGCATGAACATCATGTTGGGATTTTCAGTTGCATTTTTTGGGAGGGGTTGCCACAAACATATGTGCTTGGGTCAAAACTACCTCCCCATGGCAGCTGTGTTCAGCAAGAGACCACGTGGTGTTTGTAGAGTGCATGGGCTGCACAGTGGTGTGTCCACAAGGATATTGCCTAAGGCCTTCACCCAGGCAGGGCAGATATCCCACAGCCCATCAACACATCCCAGAACCCTCCAAAAACTTACACCTTGGCTTGCCCCAGCAGTAAGGCATCCAAGGATATCCTACCACACCCGCAGCTGCAGCATGGAGGAGCCAGCCAAACTGGTTCCACAGGTGTGGTTAGGTGGTCTTGAATTCATAGCAGAAAATTAATGTGCCAAACCAGTTTATAGGAAGATCTCCATGTGCCAGGCAGGGATGTCACAACTCCAGGCCCCATTAACCACACCATGTGTGGGCACAACAAATATTTATAGTCAACCTTTTCATGAACTGCTTATAAACTTGGTTCACAGTGGAGATGTAGGCAGGGCCTTTGGGGCTATTTTTGGTCCCTAGAATGAGGCTAGAGATAGGAGCAAGTGGCTCTTTGATAGCACCTTTCAGTGCTGGCTAGAAGGGAGAAGTTCAGAGGGATGTAAACCTAAGGAACAGTAATTGAAGAATAAACTGGGGAATTGCTATCAAACCTGTGAAAGGTCTTGTTTCATGAACTGTTGAAGCTGGAGGCAATAACTTGCTTCTTGTTTATGAACCCCTGACCATCTGCCTTCTCTGGATGTTGCTGTGCAAAGAATCAAATGAACCACAAGCTCCAGCACAGCAGAAAAGAGTGATTGCGTTTTCCTTTTTTTTTTTTTTTGCTTCTTTTTTTTCTTTTTGAAGAGGGAAAAGAAGTCTCATCTCTTTGCTCTATGGGGGTTAACACGTAGCATCCTGGCTCCTGTCACTAAGAAGCATGATAAGACTTCAAAGAGTACAGTGCAGGGCAGATACAGGCAGGCAACAAGAACTGGGGCTAGTAAGAAGCTTGTAAAACAACCAAGAAACAAAATAACCCCCTAAACAGTAAAGAAACCTTAATGAGATCATATATGATACAATCATTGTCCACCTTAAATAGCTTCTTTTTATTAGCAGGTTTAGAGGACCCCAGACAGCAGCAAAATATTATCTGGGGTCCATAGCCATGGGCATGGAGCAAGGAAAGTGAATTTGAAGACCTAGCTACATCTGGAGTTTATCAGCTCTTTTCCTGGCTAGTATTACAGTAAACAATTATCTGTAGATCAGGAGACAGCAGGGACTTTAAAGACCCAAATTACAGAGAAAGGGAGAGAGAGAAGGAGAATACAAGAGATAAAAAGGAGCCTATGCATCTTATCGTACTAATGAAATCAACCTGACAATCATGGCAGGCTGCAAGGGTATTACACTGTCTGGTCTTAACTGAGCAGTTCCAGCTCAGGCTCCTGTGTCAAACAGCAAATAGACACGAAAGAGAAGAAAAATGTACCGCTAGGTCGAGGCAGGAGATTTATAGGCAGTAGTTAGACAGCTGGGCAGCTTTAAAACCTCCTCGAGTGTGCTGTCAGGAGAACAACATATTCAAATGTTGCCATTAGCATTTCAAGGGACTGGGAGTGTTCTGCAGCACAGAAAAACTCAGCCATGCCTAAAATGCAATTAATGAGGAAATAATGACTGCCTGGAGCTGTTGTTCTGTTTACTGCTGAGGAACAATCACCTGTTGCAAGGGCAGGAATGATCCTGCCTCTTCTGTGGACAAATTTGACTAATTTCCACTGTTTCAAGCCTTGATGTCTTTCTCTCCTTGAACTGCAAACTGCAGCTCTTCCAGCAAGTGGAAGTAGTGTGAATATTTGGTCCCAAAATGCTGTTTTCCAAAATTGTGGGAGGTAAGACAACCATATTCCTCATCGGATCAGCTGCAGTTGTAAATGTTAAGGTGTGCTCTGTTTTCATAAGGACCTAATGGATTAATTACCACCTTAGAAAAGATAGCAATCCATCTGCTTTCTGGGTCTTTCAAATGGAAACAACAGCCAGACAATTCTACAACTGGAAAAAGATAAAGAGCAAATGTGCTTTGAAGTTGGGACTGAAATACATGAATAGTTTGCTTAGCAACCCTTCTGAGGCACTAAAAGTGTATTCATCCAGATCTAGGTGGCACAAACCTTGCAGGATATCCAAAGCTCAGGTCCAGGTTCTGAGTCTCAAAGACTGTTGACAGGAGATCCTTGTGTTCACAGTGAAATCTCCTCCAGCAGAACGAGGTTCCCCATGGTTCATCCTCCTGAGGCAGAGCCACAACCATTTGCCCCATAAAACAAATGCACCAGGAGAAAGTCTTCCCACCACAACAGCATCCTGATATAAGCTGTTGTCTGTGACCCACCAAGGGATTAAGGCAGCCAATGTGGTCAGTTCCTGTGTTACAAATAAAAAAATAGAATTAAAACTTCAAAGATTTGTGATGACATTTCTACTTCTTTCCCATCAGCGTATTTGACAGCAAAACCAGTGTCTGAGTTGTGAGAAGTCTCCTGTGAACAACTGCACCTAAGAGCATGAAATGAAGTGAGAAGTGAATCTCTAAGGTTTGCCTGAGATGGAGCCAAAATTCAACAAGTTATAAAGGGTCTTACAAACTGGGGGTGGGGACAGGCAGCCACAACTTCTTGCTACAGGCATGAAAGCACTGTAACAACTTTCCTGAGGAATAAATTCTGTAATCCTCTAATTGGCAGCTCCGTATTTGCACATGTGAGTCCAAATGCAGTTTATACAAAAATCAAGTCAAACCAGGGAAAGCAAAGACGGTTAATTACGTGTTTGAGTGGAAAGAGAGAAAGGAATCCTTCACAGGTTCTCCTGCCCCCACACTGGGGTCTGGGTAACCACGCAGGAAGCTGAGCAATCAGTACAAATTGTTAGCCAAATATTCATTTGGAATCCAAGAGTTATTTTTGCCACTCATCTATGTTACCTGACTAAGATATATCACTGTGGAGTGAGGTGGGTCTTGATGCCCTTGGGAAGACAACAAAGGCTGATGTACTCTCCACCACACTGGTTTGAAGTGCAATCTCCACATCACACCGAGGGCAGGGCAGTGCCCAGAGGTGTCCCTTGGGGTTAGGACAATTTTCTGAAGATGCTCAAGCCTGTTTGACCCTCATGCTGACAAATCCCAGGCCAGCTGGGCTGCTTTGAGCAGCTCTGCTTGTACTTTTCCACTGATCTTCTGCTTGGATATGTAGTTCTGAATTTGTTTGTGTCATGGGGAAGATGTCATCTTGTTCTCTCTAATAGTTTTTCAAAGAGTAACACTTTGTTTGAAGGGAAAGGGGGAGAAAAAGGCAAGGGACAACACTGAATGTGCATTACTCAGATGTTTATATTTGCACTTGAAGATTAGCAGCGTGATGAGCTTCAGTTCCCATTCCTTTGCACAAACACCTCTTTTTAAGTTATACTAGTGCTAGAATCCACTGCTTAAAAATAAATAGCAGCACGTTAAGTCCTCTTAATGGACCCAAATTAACTAAAGGACAAGGGCTTAGATTATATCACTTATATTTGTCTCTAACCTAACCTAAGTCAGAATAGTTGAAAAGACAGAGGAGGAAGAACTTACCATTTGCTGAGGGTCTTGAATCTGGATAAAGAGGGGTGAAATATGTAATAGCATATTTCCTACATGGAAATATTTCCTAGATGTATTAACATTTCCTACATGAGAAACAAGGGAAAGCAAGAGGACAACACTGGTCATGGCAGTGACACAGGGGAGGAGAAAGTAGGTGAAGAATCCTGGAATACATTTGCTTTGGAGCAGGTTTGTTTTGATAGGTCTGCCCCAATTGCTTGGTCAAACATGCTGGGCTGGCTTCTTCCTCACTGGAAGTCAAAAAAAGTGTAAGCTCATTCATGCTGTTGGGACTGTGGCTATTTATAGCCTTGAAGGATTGTATCCAATGTACTGATGTTGTAAGAGCACAAGACAGAGATCCCACTAAGTTCATTTTCTAGACTTGTTTTTTAAGTGCTGAATGTAATGGAAATCATAAATTCTGATAAATGGTTAGTAAACAAAGGCTGTTTGTCCTCCGTGGCAGACAACTAAAATCATTTTGTGTATCAGACAGCACTTGATGAAGTTATTTACTCAGCAAGTCAGAAGTCTAGAAAAAAAAAATGCTACTGCAAATATTCTCTCTCCCCCTCTCCATATAATAAGGTTTACATCTCTCTCTCTCTTTTTTTCCCGAGGCAGTGTCAGTGCAGTTTTTCAGATTTCCCAGGCAGATATATTATCTTGTGATACAGCCCATGGTTGTGAATGTCACGTCTTGCTTTTGACATGAGCCTCTCTAAGAAGCTGCATCAGCCTGGGGGAGGACAACGGTGTGGTGGAGGGATTGCACTTCCTCACTAATCAGACTTCAATAAAACAGCCTAAAAATATCTATACAGTATCCTCTCCAAAGTGCCTGCTAACCACGGGGTAGATGAAGGGCAGTGGCTCTTTCCTTACCACTTAATTCTTCACTGTTCTGCAGAGGAATGTAAGGGGAAGATGGGCAGAGCCAGGTTGGCACATCCAGCAACAAAGACACAACATCTATCATTCTACATCTTTTTCATTAGTAGAAGTTCACCCAGATGGTTACAAAGCCCACAAAAGGTGTTTTACTGTGTGGTTTTAATAGATTGCATCTAAGTTTGGATTGTCCCTTTGGAATGGACTTCTCTTGGGAGAAATTCATTATGTTAACAGCATGGTAGAGCTGAAGGCACTTACTTGGATGAGATAGAAGACCCAGGTTTGATCACTTATAGTTGTTAAAACTCCCATGACAGTTTTCTCAAGATTAATATTAGCAGTCCTGGAGGAGGAAGAGGGTTTGACATTTTTTGTCTCTATTATTTCTGCCTGTCCTTTTCCCCCTGAAATTCTTAGCAATACCTTCCCTGTGAGGGTGCTGAGCACTGGCACAGGTTGCCCAGAGAATTTGTGACTGCCCCATCCCTGGGAGTGTTCCAGGCCAGGTTGGATGGGGCTTGGAGCAACTTGGACGAGTGGAAGGTGTCCCTGCTCATGGAAGGAAATTTGGAACTAGATGATCTTGTAGGTCTCTTCCAACCCAAACCATTCTATGATTCCATAAATATAAGAGATGTTGCAACCCAGAGCAGATTCTATTCCAGGAAAAGCTAAAGTGATCCCTTTTTATTGCCTACATACATGAATGAACTCCAGTTACAACTATTTCAAATTAAGAAGAGATTCTGCAGAAGCAGAACATAGTCCTTGATCTGTAGAGTATCATGCAAAGCTGATGTAAAGATACCTCAAAGGCAAGATATAAAATGCTCAGATATTTGTGGCAAACCAGTGGAATTCTGTAATACAGAATAAAATGGAATTTCAGCACTCTGAAGGGATGCATGGATGGATGGATGGATGGATGGATGGATGGATGGATAGATAGATAGATAGATAGATAGATAGATAGATAGATAGATAGATAGATAGATAGATAGATAGATAGATAGATAGATAGATAGATAGATAGATAGATAATAAATTCCTAGTGCTGTGTGTAAGGGGAAGGTTTCCCTAACCTCCTGTCACCTTACAGAATCACTCCAGAGAACGAGTGAGTATGGAGGTTTAGGGGGAAAGTTTCCATTGTTTGGGAATTGTGGGTTACTGAGTACAAAAGCAGGAGAGAGATGAAAAAGAAGAGGGGAATTCACAACAATAAAGGATGGGAATTGTTTTGAGCTTCATTAAGTAGTTTGAAGAACTTCAGTTGTGTTTGTTCAGAATGGCAGGGTGGGGGGTGGCTGCTCAGAGTAAAAGCTTCTTTCTTGTACAGAAAATTAGTCCTTGGCTGTAGCTCTGACTCACATAAAGCCAAATACAACAACCTTGAGCAGTTCCCCCTTACTGTGTGGTAGCAGCAGTGGAGACCTCCAGAGTGAACTGCAATAAGGGAGGGATGAATCAAGGGCCACAATGTCATCTTTGCCCTCAACTTTCTGGGGATGCAGGGCTGAAGAAGAGCAGATCAGGAGAAATTCCCTCTTTTCTAAGCAGATATTATATCAAAGCTTTAATACACAGCCAAAGGGATCCTTTTTTTTGGGCTAATGATGGTCAAATCTCAACATGTTTTCAGTGTCAGTTCAACTTGAAAGGCTCCTGCCAGCAGTCAGATACTTCAAACACAGGAAGAACTGCCATATTCCTTGAGGTCTCCCATCCTTCCCTTTACTGGATTTCTCCTCCAAACACCAAATCTGAGAGCCCTGACCTCAAAAAACACCTCACTAGGCAAAGTTCTTCTCATGCCAACTGCGTTCAAGACTCAACTCTCCCCAACCCTAAAGGAAACTTTCAGCTTGCATATTCCAGTTTCATTTATTTTCAAGGTTATTTCCACTGATGTTGAAGCTTAGGGGAGTTCTGAGCATTATTTACTTATCTTTGATCCATTGTTCCCAAGTCAGGCATTCTATTTCTTTATGGGTTCAGTCTAAATCAGTTTTCATCACATATTTTCTCAGTTATTTACTTTGGTTCTGTTTTTCCTTTTGGGCCATTGGAATGGGGGGAAAAAATCAAATTTAAAATGTATCATTATTTGGGTTTAGTAACATTAGGGAAAATAAGGAATGAAAGAGGTTTTATATATTTAAAAGTTTTCTTTCTCTGTGTTTTAAATTGGGTTTTGTTGCTTAAATCACAAGGACTAACACTCCCAATGCCAAAAAACAGCAATAGCAAATGTGCAAGGCAAAGCACAGTTAAATGGTCAGAAAAAGGATAATCATTTTGCTGAGTTTTTTAGTTGGCAGCGGATGAAAAACTCTTCTTTACATCTCATTTGAGCTGCAGGAGCTCCTCAGCTCATGCTAAATGAACAGTCAGCTTCATTGCTGAAGCAAAACACTTTGAAGAAGGAAGTTTGGTCAAGTCATTTGTTCTTCTTACATCTTTATCTTCAGTCTGACATGGGTTTAACCTTTGCTCCTAATCCCTTTGTCAATCAGGTTCAGCTTTAATCTCAGAAAGTAAAAGTATCAGTGCAGAATTATTTTAAGAGAGGAATGAAATTCATAGTTTCATAGAAAATTAAGGGGTTGGAATGGAGCTTAGACATCACCCAGCCCCAACCCCCTGCCCTGGGCAGGGACACCTCCCACCAGAGCAGGTTGCTCAAGGTTTCATCCAACCTGGCTTTGAGCACTGCCAGAGTTGGGGCAGCCACAGCCTCCCTGGGCAACCTGTGCCAGTGTCTCACCACCCTCACAGGGACAACTTCTTCCTAATACCTAACCTAAATTTCCCTCTTTCACTTTCTCCCCATTGCTCCTTGTCCTGTCACTGCAGTTCCTAACACAGAGTCCCTCTGCAGCTTCCCTGGAGACCCTTTGGCTCCTGGCAGGTGCTCTGAGGTCTCCACACAACCTTCTCTTCTTCAGGCTGAACAGCCCCAACTTCCTCAGAAGAAAATTCTTGGGCCAAATTCTCTTACCTAAATTTAGACACTTTAATCAGGATCCCTGTTGCTCCTGGCTTCCCTTTATAGTCAAGGGAAAGATGAAGATACCTCCAGAGGGAATTTAGGCATGTTGACATTCTGCTATTCAGCTCTTTAATCCTTTCTTTCCCTGGCTGAGCCTGGACTGCCCAGCTGCACCCATTTCCTTGGACTTCTTGACATCTCTTTGTCCATCACATGTGACCCACAAGTCAAATCCCACCATGATCCACTGCTGTACAAAGCAAGTGCACCATTAGCCTGGGGGAACTCTTTGCCACAAGGTCTTGCTGAGGCCAAAAGCTTAGCAGGATCAAGAAGGTATTAGATATTTGTATCAGCAGCAAGAAGAGCCAGGTATAATAATCAAGATTAAACAAACAAATAAGACTTTTGAGAGAGCTATAAACATACATTCTTCAGGGTTTATGTGAACTTCTGAATAATGAGGGATTGGAGTAAATTTTGCCCAGTGGAAATTCACTGGGATTTATGTTTTAGCTCACTTAGGTTCTTCTGCAATCCCAGCCCCTGGGCCTGCTGGACTTGTGATTGATCCAGGATGCCATTTCCTCTAAGCATATGGTCTTGATCATCAAACAGTGCACAAATTTGTTTAAAAAAATGATAATAAATAAAGTTCATGGATAATTCATGGGGGAAAAAAAAGGAAATTAAAACTTTTCCCAATAAATAGCCACAAATAATTTGCTCAGCAGGTTTCCCTTCCTCAGTTCTTATGCATCCCATTGCCTTTCTGCCTGCATAAAGAAAATATTTGTCCCTTTCTCTCTTTGTACTAATTGTTATCTTTGTTCAATTGGCATCAAACCCATCATAGATGCTTTGGAGTCTGGAGCAAAGGGGATGGACATACTTGGAAGAACTTATATCCTATGGAACATAGAATTCAAAGCTAATTATATTACAGGCAACTTCGACCATGTATCTTCAAATCTCCAATTAGGAGTTTGGTCTAAATTGGGATGCAGCTTATTATATCTGCTTTGAATGACTGTTGTAGTGTGAGGAAGTGCAGAGCTTAGTGCTTAATACCTGTCATCTGGGAAGAAACCTTGGAGCACAAATACTCATCAGGACATTGTGGCCATCCTCCAGTTCTTGATGGAAATGAAGGTGGGTCCCTTCAAACAAATGTTTTCCATGCAACATGGCTAGTAGAGAAGCAATGCCCTCCAGCAGACAGCCAGAGAGGCAGAAGGGACTAAGCTCAGCCAGGATTAAAGGATGCAGAGGCTATAAAAAGAAGGTTATGCCAAAGAACTGAGCAGCACATGTACTTAAAGCACACAAAATCTCTCCTCACCTAGTGTAAATAGATGAGGTAATTGCAAGTTAGAAAGGGAGAAGTCTCAGAAGTCTGAGCAGTCCTTTGTTTGCAGTTTCTCCTCTGTGCTTGGAAAGATCATAGTGCAACACACCTCGTATAAAGGTCACACCATTATACACCCTGCAACGTGCTACAATTATAGCATCCCTGGTAGCTGCTAGTCATTGCAAAATAATTGTTGTAAATTTTTATAGAAGTCTTTTGTGGGCTTTTTTTTTTCCCCTCCTTCTTGATCTGTGAGCTGAGTCATGAAGCTGAGGAGGAGACGAAGCAGCTAATTGCTGCGGGAACTTACGTCACCGAGCGCTTGGGCTGAGCACCCCGAGCTGGTTTCAGTGAGCTGAAACCATGACACTGAAACTACTGTTCTGGCCTTCTGCACAGCAGTGGCTGCATGGCCATTCCTGAGACTGGAAACAAGCAAATAGCATCAGCAATTGGAAGAGAAAACGAACAGAGAGGCTCTTTGTGCTATTCAAACAGCCTTTGTAAATTTACAAAGTGGCTACTAGTTAGTCTTTGTTGGCCTTTTGTTGCCTTGGCTTTGGTCATTTCAATCAGATTTTATAGCTGCCAGCGCTGTAGAAAAGCTACATCCACGCTATCCTTCTTGCAAATCCCAGAAACGATCACAAAGAAAATTAATTCCAGAGCTGGATCTTCAGAGATGACAAAGGACCACATATTAACACCATTGCATCAATATGTGACTTGTGTTCTTTTCCCAACCACACAGGAAAAAAGAATTTACCTAACTGTGTGACCTTCACTATCTACTCCCTATTCCACTGCACAGAACAGCAGCAGATTCCAGATTTCACTGCTTCACATGTTGATGTGACTCTTCCAGATCGAGCTAGTACCTAAATGGTAGGAAAATCATTTGGGCTGTCTTGCTTGCCTACACACTCATTTCAGTCTGCAGAAGTCTCATTGCGACAGATTTGCAGCTGTTACCATCAGCCTTTGATTTTCAAGGAAGAGACATGTGTCATTGACACCAGGGAATTTATTTGAGCACATGCTTAAGGTGCTGTTGTGCAGCAGCAGGACAGCACCTTTCTAACAGAACACTTAATCACACCTCTGCCTCTGCTGGATTCTCTCACCCTGTGTTCACATGTGCTGCTCCTGATGGGGAAAACAGAGTGCCCAAACCCTCAGTGAGTTTGTAGGCAAGTGAAGCTGTAGGACAACCATTCATGGTCGGATTCCCTGTGCTCTACCTCTTCACAGGGGGGTAATTTCTAGACATCCAACTTACTGCAAGCCTGGGAGGTGTGGAGCTTCTGTAAAGAGGGAGTCTTTTACAAATCCCTAAGATGACTCCAAGCTCCCTGGCATGAGTTCCTGGAGACTGTAAAGAGTTCTGGATTCTCAGTGGGCTCTGAACATTCACTGCAGCCCTAACATCCCTTGAAATGTTGCTGCACTACAGCATTGCCTCTCAGCTCAGGCTGTAGAAAGGGACTATTTCTGCTCAGGGGAGCAGAACTTGTACTACAAATTGCACCATAAGCAGTTGTTTTTGCAGAGAACATGCCTGATTGAACAGCAGTGAAATGAACCTCTAATTCCTCAGCAGTCCTGGCCCCCCCACCCACTCAGCTGGATGGACCAGTTCTCTCCTGGCAGCCACAAGGAGAATCAGAGGTGACAATATGGTGAGAACATAATTCAGTGGAGATGTTGTTTTCTTTTCCTCACATCCACCATAAGCAGTTGTTTTTGCAGAGAACATGCCTGATTGAACAGCAGTGAAATGAACCTCTAATTCCTCAGCAGTCCTGGCCCCCCCACCCACTCAGCTGGATGGACCAGTTCTCTCCTGGCAGCCACAAGGAGAATCAGAGGTGACAATATGGTGAGAACATAATTCAGTGGAGATGTTGTTTTCTTTTCCTCACATCCACCATT
>NW_008681092.1:0-15129 GCF_000695815.1 Acanthisitta chloris | reverse complement strand
CACCAGGCTGCACATGGGTAATACAGGCCAGTGCTGTTAAAAGCCAACCAGAAGTCTGAACATCATTATAAGGACTGGTTTGTTTACTTACAGTTTTAACCATAGACTTGGGCTTGCATATGGCTTCCCTCATCCTATGGTAAAAAGTTTCCTATGGAGGCAGAGAATTAAAAGCTCATATGTCTTCTGTTTTATTCTGGTTTGATTTATGATGCATGTTGATTCCATTCTCTGTGTACAACCTGTTAAATCACTCTAAGTAGGTGTAATGATAATACCTGATGGAAGCCTCATGGTGAGGCATTTGTTTTAAAAATTGCTGAGGGCAGTCCTCCTAGGATTAGAGATTGGCAGGTGGGGAGATGCTAGTTTGATCTTCACTATCTTTTAATTAACTAAAACCCAAGCCACTGTGGGCAGCAAGCAGGCACCTCTCAAATATTACACTGCAAGTAGCACATAGAGTTCCATCAATTCTCTCTGATGCTTTCCATTCCCAAGAGGAGTTTGGGCTGATATCCCACAAACCAATTGAAACCACTCTTCTCAGCTTTAATGTGGGTTGGATATGGCTAAGTCTATCAACTGTCCATCACTGCCTTTAGTATGTTCATCTGCCTTTAGTATGTTCATCATCCTTGTTGCCAACAGAAGGTGACTACCTGTCCCTACACCCAGAAACACAACCAACATTTCACTGAAAAAACAGCCTCCATTCCTGTCCATCATCATTCCTCATGGTGAACACACAACCTCTTCAGTTTAAATACGAATTGATAGGTTTTAAATGTGTTGCTCCTTCACAGTTTTCTTGCATCAATGCACTGAAGCTGAATCACAGAATCACAGAATCATAGAATCACAGAATGTTAGGGGGTTGGAATGAACCTTACAGATCATCCAGTCCCAACCCCCTGCCCTGGGCAGGGACACCTCCTCACTAGATCAGGTTGCTCAAGGCATCATCCAGCCTGGCCTTGAACACTGCCAGGGTTGGGGCAGCCACAGCCTCCCTGGGCAACCTGTGCCAGTGTCTCACCACCCTCACAGTAAAAAAAACTTTTTCTAATATCTAACCTAAACTTCTCCTCCTTCAGTTTGAACCCAAATCATACCATAGTACAGGCAATGTTTAACAGTCTGAGCAAAGGAGAGGAAATACATGTAAATTAGGCTAAAAGAAATGCCTTGTTTGATATATTTGCCTTTGATGAATGAAGTCAAGGCACAGGATGAGTCATAAACATAATGAAAAATGAGCAAGTGTGTTTGGTTTGGAAGTGTGGCAAACTTAAGGCCACCAGTGGAAGATAAAGAGGAGAGCCAGAGCCAGATGCTGAAATCTGAACACCTTCAGATGTTGACCTGTTCAGCTGACCCAAGGCTTTACAACAGGCTGGAACAGAAACTCCAGATCCTGAGCTTCACCCCTGTACATCTCTGGAACCTAAACCTCTTCCTAGACTTTACGTTTCTCCTTTATTTAACACAGAGAAGCTATAAATAATCCCATTTACATTGCTGCAACTTTAATTTTCCTCCTTTTTCCTGTAGCTCTTTAAAAAAGAGACCGGATAATTTTATGATCACTGAACACTTGTCTTGCTCTTCAGGCCTGAGCAGTTATAAAGGTAGAGCTTTCATGGTGTAATGTGGTATTTCCCTGGGGAAAGAGGAAGGTATGTCTCCTGTTTGATGGGATATTGTACATTTTGTTTGCACTTGTTAGAGGAGAATTGGGACCTGATTCTTATTTCTCTCAGATTTGATTTCTCTGGTGCTGCCTGTGATACTTATATCATGAAACGTGATCTATCCTTCATACCAGACCTGCTGATTGGATCTGACAGTTACACAAAGAAGGTTAGATTTCTCCTGGGGATGAGAAAGAAGGACAGGAATTTCTTTTAAAAAAATAATTATGGCAAAAGTGAGTTTGAAACCATTGATTCTATGTGTCCAGGGGGCTCAGGAATTACTTTTAAGCCAAATAATGAATATTGATCGGTGCTGGGTTGTCTCAGTGTGTTGGTTGGACAATGTGACACTTTGTTCCACATCCCCATTTTCATGAATATAAATTATGTTAGAAATTATCACTGTCTGTTGAGTCAATTGGTGCCACTAGTCTGGGGCAGTTTGTCACCAGCAGGACAGGGACAGCAACCTGAGAGCCAAGACCAACCAGGCAGGGAGAGAGTTCTCTTGATGCTAGAGCTGGTGGTGATCCTGCCACATTCCACCAAGGTCCTCAGTGCCATCCATAGTACCCTCCAGGCTTTTCTGCACCCTCAGTGATGACAACCAAGAAGCTTTCACTGCTTCCAGCAGGAGTGGGCTTTGATCCCATCCTCACAAAAGCAGCTGGTTGTTGCAGGTGGACTCCTGGTCTGAACCAGCATGTCAAATCCCACGTTAGCTTAAAAAACATTAAAATGATAACTTCATCTCGAGTTACTTTCCTATTCATCTATAGAATTTCTCAATTATGTATGACTAATTTTGCACAAAGTCATTATTTGGAGCAATTTGTCTAAGTATGAGAGGCAACACCTTCAACCTTCCTGGATGGTGGGTGGGGAAAATGTCATAATCAGTTGTGCTTTGGCATGAGTTATTATGCGGTCACAGGAGTTCAAAGGAGAGAAATAATGAACAGGTAAGTCATTACATGCAAAAATTCTTCTTCTATATTATCAAAATACAAATTAATTACAGATAAGATCAGATGAATTTTCTTTAATGTCAGTTTTTTCCCAGAGATGGTAATGAAAGCATAGAGTATGTGGGAGGAGAGGAGTGGAGATGTATGGAAGGGATGTTTTATTAATGTTGGCTCGATTTCACTGGGAAGACGTTGCCTGTGAAAGCAGCAAAGGAATCAGGAAAGGCTCTGGGACATGCAAATAAAATCATTTTTATTGCACTTAGTGTGCTAACTCATGCATGAGCTCATTCAGACTCTCAAAGCAATCATAAAACTATCTCCATGCAACAATTACTCCATCAGGCAATGCAATCAGCAGGCAGGGCAGCTGGCAGCCCTTGCCACAGGAGCCTCCTGGATTCATTACCTTGTGGTTGGGATACCTCGACAAGGTTTACCATCCTGGAAGGGAAGGACCCTAACTAAAGTGAACGTGTGACTCCTCACAACCAAAGGCATGAAAGATCTCCCCCTCTGCTCCCCTTCCCCCTTTAATGCAATCCCTAATATTCACATGACAACAAACATTTCCAAAGCCCTAGTGCCATGCACTTGGGGCTAATGAGAGCGGGCGCCAGCCAACTTGCAAAGGTAGCAATTTTCCTTCATTAAAGCCAAATCAGGAGAGAGAACTTCAGGATTCCTTAGGGCTAATTACAAGGTGTTAATAATAACAATATAATGGCAGCAATTTTCTAGCTTTGCCCAAACCTATAATCTGCCCTGAGTGCCTTATAGGACTGTCTCTGAGTTTATATAAAGCCAAGTGTTAGCCCCCAAAAAAATGCTTGAAGACATTGAATTTTGACATCGTGGCTCTTTTCAGTCTGTTTGGTAATTGTTGGTGGAGAGAGTTTTCCTTGGGGAAGAGGACAAGTAGCAGCATGACAGCTCGGAATAACCCTCTCCCATCTTCCCAGAGCACATGTTGTACACCAGAAACACAGAGCACTGGGTCAGGCACCTCCAAGCTCAAGCCCAGAGGGACCACAGCCACATGGCTTTGGCCCCTCCTGCCCACAGCGGAAGGGAGGGAGGAACTGATGATAGAAGAGCTGGAGACAAACAACAAACAGGCAAACATACAAATTATTTTCACATCCACCTCCTAATTGCTTGCTAAAAACCCTCTAGGACTGCATGATCCAATGTGACATATTACTGCAGTGGTGATGAGTCACTCGTCAAATATTTTCAGCCTCAATTGCAAATCAGCACTTCTGGCACAGAGAGGCAACTTCAAACACAACGTGAGATTGGTGTGGAGCTTCTCCAGGGTGAATCTAGCAAGAATAGATCTTACTGACATGTGGAGGGTTTCAAGATCAGGTCATAGTCCTGACAATCTTGTGGATTGCACAAAGGTGAGGAGGAGAAACAGCTCAACACAAGCACAAAGTAGAAATCTGCATTGAAAATTAATTCCTTGCCAAATTTCCTCTTGTCCCTTTATAGATCTGGCTGCAGTTCTCAACCTCATGGTGATCACTTACCTTGACAATGTAACAACAAAGTATAGTGTAATTTGGAGAAAATTGAGTTTAGTCATAAACTGGAGACATCAGAACCTGTTCTAAAGGGGGAAAATCATCATCATAATATATTTGTCATTATTTTTCCCAGAGAAAAAGTGTTTACCTAGAGCATGTCAAATTTTAGCCTGCAGCAAAGTGATTTATGAACAAATTCTAAGCTGCTTCTCAGTTGACAAGTTAATTCTCAATGAAAAAAAAAATGAGAGGAATTATGACAACACTGAAGAATGTTAACATGGTACATACTCTAATCGAATAAAAGACACCTTCCAGAGCTCCAGTGCAAGACCTTCTTCATTTCAAAGCTACTTACAGGCTGAGAAACTTCAAAAAAAAAATTGGTATTACAAATACTGGAGTCAAATTTCGGTGAGTTGAGAAGCTTAGTCACTTCAGACCTTCCAAACTTAACTGGGAAATCTCTTACAAACAGTTTTGTCTAGAAAATTTCTGCTCCTTCTCAGATGACAAATAGTGTTTGGTTTTCAGGTGAAAACCAAAAGAAATGAGCAAAGAAGCAAATTGAGTAGGGAGTCACCCATCATAGAGGGGTTTTGCCACACCTTAGTGAGGAGAGAGAGGGACGGATGAAAAAATAAGGGGAGCTGAGTAGGAAATATCTTCATTTTTTCCTCTTCCAGACTCAAGTCTATTTGGAAAGAAGGAAAAACAGTCAGAAGGAATTAAGCATCGAGCTGGAGTCGAGTCAGATGAGTTCAAGTGGTGGTTCTTTGTGTATCTTAGAAGATAACCCTGAGTGAAAAAAGAAGCTCCTCTTTTCTGTGCTGTCTCTGCCTCCTCCTTTCAAAAACCCCACCAGCATTTATTCAAAAGTACTGCAGACTTTGATGTCTAGAGATGAAAAGTGGTTTGGAGGCAAGAAATCACAGTTTAGCCCTAATCTGGAAGAATCAGTGGCTACTAATGATGAGCAATTTAATTTCATGCGAGTAATTTTTTGTCTCTTTATGGCTTTGCTTTATGAGACACTTAGAAGGTCAAATGGTGCTAAGTGAATAAATGAAGAGCATATCCACAAGAATAATTTTCTTGTGGATAAACTGATCTCAAAAATACCTTTCTTTTTCTTCTCTCAGTTTACAATGATGTAGTACAGAGCAAGAACCAACTTTCCCCCTTTCCAGTCAGATGCAATCCCAGCACTAAGTACATTGAATACATCACACTGTTCACTAGAGTAAATGTGTTCTGATTTCTCTTCTATCCTTGTCAAAAGCTGTGCCAAGAGGTATACACAAACCATTTTCTTGGATTGTTTCAAGCTAATCATATTAACATATTTGCTTTATTGGCTTTGGGGCATTTCCAAGTGGAAATGATTGAAGTAGGGTCCAAAAGCAGCTTTGTTTCATTGCCAGTTCTGGTGCTAATGTGTGTCTCATTGGGCTTCTCCTGCCCATGTCACTGGGCCTGAGCTTCTATATCAGGAGCTTTCAGTGGCAGCTCATCATCAGGTAATTTGTGCAAATGTTGTGCTAAAGAAGTCAGCTATTTAGAATGTGAAAGAAAAGGAAAGTGTGACATTGAGTCCTCAAAATGTGGTGCTCAGCCACCGCAGCCAGAGGAACTTCAGGGGTTCCCAAGCTTCAGGTTCAGTTTCAGGCTGAAAAGCAAGTAATCCACAAAAATCTATAGGAAATGCTGAGTGGAGTGAAAGAACAGATTCAGCAGATGACAGGGGAAGAAGAGAAGGCATTAAAGGCTGAAGAAGTCCATACAAACATCTACTTTATCCACACTGCAGAAGAGAAATGTTACCCTGAAGGGATTGTCTGTGAAACACAGCTCACAGCTTTGCCCAAGTGCAACAGCTAAATGGACAGAGGGAAAAAAAAAAGAGCAATAGTTGCTGTGACAAATATATCCTTTATTCTGCTGCCCAAACCATTTCCAGCCATTTGAAATCTGGGCTCTTGGTCTTCCTTGGGCTATCCTAAGCCTTCCCAGGGTCAGATTTGTCTCAGTTCATGGAGTAGCTGCATCCAGCAGTTCAGGCTTACAGAGACCTTGCTTTGGGATGGAACACACCACCTAAAACCCCATTGAATTATTGATGCAAGTCAGGGCTTGCAGCTAACACAGTTTTAATTATGGTGAAGCACTGGAGGTGCAATTCAAAGCCAGAGTTAAGAAGGGCACAGATCTCTTGCTGGAGCACTGCTGAGGGTGGGAAAAACAAACAACGCATCAGTCACCCATCCATGTGCAAAGAGCAGAGACACTGAGTCATACTGCTACCAAGCTCTTCGATGAAATGTTGTTTTCTGCCACATCTCTGGGTGCTTTACAGAGAGGTTGCTCTCACTCAGTGATGTCATTCAGCCTAGATTCTCCTCAGACCAGCAGCAGGATCCAAAACACAACTGGTCTGCACCTTGACCAGCACTCAGAGCTAAACTTCTTTTCCCTATAGGACCCTTTTATTTTCCTAGTGTTTTTATACTGAGAACAAAGATTTACAGATCCCACCATGTGTGTATCACAAAGTGCTCATACCCTGGGAAACAAATACAAACAACCCCACACATGGATGATTTTTAAAGAACAGCTCTGTATCTGTGGCTCTGCATCCCTGTGTTCTTCTTCCTGACACCTTACATTGCAATTCCTTCCCAGCAAGGCTTTTCGAGCTGTATAAGCCACGAGAACATACACACGTGCAAAATAATAACAGTTTCAAAAGGTAAATTCAGTGACCTGTCCTTCCCTTGTCATCCCCTTCGCTTGTGTCTCCTCCATCTCTGCACATCGATTTCCTATTCCTTTCTCACGGAGGTGACCGAGATTAAAGGTTTACTGGGGATGATTACTCAGGAAAGTCCCACTTTCCAAATCTGCTTCTAATTAAAAAGGGGTGGGAGGAGAGGAAGGGAAAAAAACCCTCCTTACTGTACACACAGGCAGCCTAATCCATCCTGCTGACTCTCCTAGGCATGAGCTTCTAGCAGAGTATTAATAAACTATTTTCCAAGATTTATGGTTCTTAACCCTCCTCACCCCAGAGATTTTTTCAGATGTGAGATGGACATGTCACTTCAAGAAGAGATGGGCATCTGCCTTTAGCCTGGACATCAGTTTATTTATGAGGGAGGGGGGCAGGAGTTCAAGCCTTGTGTTCGTAACAGGGCTAAGCAAACAGCTCCATCCCAGCCCTAAGCCATTCCAAATAGACGGAGGAGTTGGTAACCCAACTCCCAACCAGCGCTGGAGTTCACGTTTAGGTTGGGATTTTCCTCCATTCCCAAATGTCACTTTATCCCTGCTTTTCAGGAGCTTATTTGCAAGGATTTATGAAATGTGAGATGACAAACCTGGTGTAATAATGTTGTGGAGCTTTTTGCCCTTAACTCACCCTAGGAAATGTTCTGCACGCATGGGGTGGAGGTGCCTTCCCAGAACTGCCTTATTTCCCCTAGGAAAAAGAAAATCTGAGCTGTATGCCATTAAAATGAAAAACTCAAAGAGGGTGGGAGGGGACTGAGAAGGGAATTAATCAGAACTGGTAAAAAAGAAAAGAAAATGCAAGATTTCTCTTGCCTGGGAAAAGAAAAGATGGGAAAAGGAATGAACTTAGAGGAGGACAAAGCAGCTCTAGGGGGATTTGCCTAGAGGTTGCACCACAGACAGCTGCTTTCACACAATTTGCCTTTGCCAGGGAGACAAAAGTGTTCCAATCGCTTCCTTTTTGTCTATATTGCCATTACTGATATTTGTTGCTAAGAATTCAGAAAAACCGAGGTGAGCAGATTGTCCCAGCCATGGGAAGAAGGAGAACTGTGAACTTCGGGTCAAGAGTAAGCCAAAGGTATAACTCGTGTCCATGTAACTTTATTTTAAAGTGGTGTACTTTGCTGATGGTTTTAGACAAGAGATATCCTATGAGAATGAAGCAGTTTCTCCCTGAAAATTCCCAACTGCCTTCCCACAGGACTTTCCCAATCTGCTGCCCATGGGCATTTCTGCAGCCTGACTTCTGCTTCCTGTGTTAACCAAAGCAGAGGCTTCCCTGGAAGTGTTCTAGGCCAGGTTGGATGGAGCTCTGAGCAACATGGGCTAGTGGAAAGTGTCTCTGTCCATGGCAAGGGGTTGAACTAAATGATCTTTAAGGTCCTTCCAACTCAAACCACTCCATGATTCCTTACAGACAGTAGCAGCTTGAGACACAGAAGAGCCAATATCTCCAACCTGGGCCAACAAAATGTCTTTTAAATCCATCATAGTCATGTATCCAATGTCTCTCTTCTTCTTGGCTCTTGCCATGCATGTTTCAAATTGGTTTTCCACAGCTCCTCTACTTCTTTGAGTCTCAGAGGCACTTGCAGTGGCAGCAGCCATAGGGATGCTCATGCCTTGTGCTACCTGAAATACCTGCAGGGCAAGACAGCAACTTTACTTACTGGAATTTCTCATGGGGCTCCACCTCAGAAAACTGGATGGGAAAACCTATTAAATAATGAAAAGCTACTGTGAATTATCACTAGAGTCATCACATGAGAGCACAGGTTGCAAACATCAGGCTTGATTGCTTTCTGATCATATGGCAGGGGAAAAAGAGAAGAAAATAAAGAAGAAAAAGGGGGGGGAAAGAAGAAAAATGAAAAAAGAGAAGAAAAAGTGATAATTAATCGAGAAGAATGAGAGAAACATCACATAAAGTTTGTACATCTGATGCTTTGCTTGATACTTTGCAGGCATCAAGCACAGTTCTAGGAAAATAAGCAAGCAAGTAAGTAAATAAATAATCTGCCAAAAATCCCTCTGCTATTACTTGAGTGTTGATGTGGTAGCAGTACTGTAAGGCCTCTGAGGTCAGGAGGGTGAAGACATCAGTGTAGAGGCATCAGAGTTGGTGGTTGCCTTAAACAACGTTGGACGTGTTCATATAAAAACAACCATTGGGATGTTTTCATGCCACATATGTTTGCATAAATATCTGCCTGTATTTATAACCCACCTCCTCTCCCAGAGACACAAAGCTATCTCTGGTGATTTATGTTGTGCATCTGTAATCTGCTCCAAGGTCAAAGCAACTGCACTGAGGATTGTGGAGCTACTCCAGATTTACGCGAGTCTAATAAAGATCAAAATCTGGCCCTGAGTATTCCCTTCCTATTCACAAGCATATTTTTATGTTTCTGTTATCTCCTGCCTTCCTACATTCCTGAAGAGCTTTCCTGCTAACATACTTGGACTACAAGATTTTCTCTAATCACCTAATCTCGGCCAAGCTGATCTCTGCCTTACGTTAGAGAAATGACAGCGTTTTATGACTAGTAGTATCTAAAGAGCAATCCTGAGTAGCAGCCACTGCTGAGCATCTAACTATATTAATGAAATCCTACAGAAGTTCCACTTCACTCAAATATTTCACTCTGAAACTAAAAAAGGAAACTATTCAGAGGATGGGAAGAAACCAGTTCTGTCTGCAAACTGCACTTCCAGCACCTCTGTGTGTGAGATGAACATAGTGTTCTCCTTCAAAACATCCATAAACCCCCAAAATCTCAATGGTCAGTTCATTATGCATTAAAAAGTACATCATAGTTGGGGGCTTTTTTGGTGGTTTGAGGGGGTTTGTTGTATTGCTGTTTCTTTCTTTGCTTGTGTTTATTGAAGGTGATGTTGATTTTCCAAGTGCTCTTATAGGAAACATGATTTGGAAATGTTCTGAAATCATTTTCCCTTGAAATGTGAACATTATCAAACAAAAATATGGTACATAAAGGAGAAAGGGAACCAAAATCAAGATTTTAGCTCTGCCCACTAGTAAATATCCTGCTTGTATTGATGTTATCCAAGCAATATATGACATGCCCAAGGTCCACAGGGAATTGGTTTCACTGGCAGTTTGAGACTCCAAGTGCACTCATCCACTCACTCACCCGTTGCACCACCAAACACAATCTGCAGGAACACTTATTCATGTTCTAAATGTTATTGGAAGCCTATAACACACCTGATTTTTATAGTTCTTGGAAAGGTTTTAAAGGAAAAACACAGACAAATTAACTGCCATAACTTCCTTAAGAATATTCTGTTCTGTCTCAGCACAGGATGAATTTTTCATTTCACTTTTGCCTTTTGCCAATCTGTACATAGAGAATTGTGAAAAAGCTCATTGCAGACATAGTCTCTTTCACCACCAATAGCTTAGCCAGAGCTTAACCTAAGATATTGTCTCCAGTGAGAGTGTTTATGCTTCCAAACTGGGATTGCCAACTGGCTTGAGGTGGAGAAACAACCCATGAAGAAGGAATCAAAAGGTTGGAAAAGCTTTTTTAGGAGTCTTTCCCTCACCTGAATCCTAGTGAAAGATGTAGTGAAGATGTTCCTTCCCTACTGAAGATGTTGCCTGGAGAAGAGAAGGTTGAGTGGAGACCTCAGAGTAACCTGCCAGGGCCTGAAGGGGCTCCAGGGAAGCTGCTGAGGGACTCTTGAGTAGGAGCTGCAGGGACAGGACAAGGGGTAATGGAGATAAATTGAAAGGGAGGAAAAATAGACATTAGAAAGATGTTTTTCCCTGTGAGGGTGGTGAGACACTGGCACAGGTTGCCCAGGGAGGCTGTGGCTGCCCCAACTCTGGCAGTGTTCACAGCCAGGTTGGATGAAGCCTTGAGCAACCTGCTCTGGTGGGAGGTGTCCCTGCCCAGGGCAGGGGCTTGGGGCTGGATGATCTCTAAGCTCCATCCCAACCCCTTATCAATCTATGTATCACAAATACTGAGTGAGTATTTTAAACACCTGAACTCAGATTCAGTACCAAAAAAAGGGGAGTGAGGGAAACAAGCTAACTAATATGGGTTGGTTCAGTTCCACAGCCAAAGTGAAAAGATCCTCACAGGCTCCGAGACACAATAGAACAAAAATGTTATCTCTCTTTTAGCTGTAATCTCTGATTAGAACGTTTAATCAATTAGCATTGCTGTTGTCAAAACTTGCTCTCAACAAAGGATGAGAAAAGCTGCCTGAGGGGGATCCCAATTCCAAGCCTCACTCCGGGGGGAGACTCGTCCCTGCAAGAAACATCATGTTTTCCTAGGGTGCAACCCTGAGGTTTTGTGTCGTGAGGTGAGAACACTTCTGGTGCATTATTCATCTCAGAAGCACTAATAGAATGTCAAATAACCCCGAGAAGAAGCTTAAAGCCAAGAATTGGAAGTGTCAGGTTACACTAAAGAAAGTGTCTTTTTCTTTTCCCCTCTCAGAAAGCACTTGTGATCTTTGGAAAGAGCTGCTGCTGCTGGTTAAAAAAGACCAAAACACAACATGTTTGGAGTCCAGCTGTGAAAAACTTGCTGCATGTTTTCCTTGCTCTATGAGTCACCTGGGGTTTAGTCCCTCCAAGCTGATAATTATTGGAATTCCAACAAAAATGACAAGAATTCTTTTTCATTTTTTTCCCCCAGTGAGGTTTATTATCTCTCTCATTAAGCCAACCTTTGTGTTAGAGAGTTCTCTGAGGTCTTGGACAAGAACAAGATCTCATTGTGCTAAGTACTGTACAAACATTTAATGGCTAAACCAAACAAGCAGGAGATCAGGAGACAAAGAGGAGAAGGAAGAAAATACAATTGTTCCCATTTCATACATGGCAACTCCAGGCCCAGAGAGGTCACAGGATTCACATCAAGGGACAGTGTCCAGGGCTTAAAAACTCACCCATGTTTCCTGTGGGAGAGTGCACAGCATGAACCACAAAATTACCTTTCCTTTCCACCTACCTATCTGCTTGGGAATGCAGAGCCTGTTGGGAAATCCCTGATTGTTTCCTGAAACGCAGCAGAGCTTCTTCTTTACCTCTGTGCCTCCATCAAAACCCTCCTCAGAGCCTTCTCTTTGCAGCTCATGAGCCACCTGAAGAGCTCACCCATCCTCTGCCCTGTGCTGCTGCTGGAAGTGCCCAAACTCCACTCTCTGTCCCACTGATTGATCAGAACCACAGCCAGAGCTTGGCTTGTGGTGTAATCTTGGGCCCAGGCCAGATGGGTGTATTAACTATGAATATTTCTTCACGAGCAATTCAAATGTAGGTCATGGTAAACAAACCTATTTGAATGGAGATTATTTATTTGAGGGCAGAGAGGTATTTTGGGGGGTTTTCAGATTACTTTTTCCATAGCCTATAGAAAACAAATCCCCATTTGGGGACAAGAAAGGATCTTCTTGCCTTCAAACTGCCAAGGAGCAGCCAGGACACTGCAACCCTCAGAGGGAAAAAAAGACAAGCCCAGGGATTGTTCTCATGTCAGAGCTGCAGAGCAGTGAGATTTCATGTGTTGGGGTTTTTTTTAATGAGTTGCAGAAAGAAGTGGACAGTGAGGTGATGAAATTTCCTCAAGTGCTGACAGACTGAGACATTCTTCCTTAGTTATGGGAAATGCTGGAATATGCATGTTAATTGCTCTGCCTGTTTGGGGCTGTATTCGAGCATGCAGCATTCTTGGAAAGAACTGCATTGGTTTCATGTGCACCTTTTTGATGTGGTGTTCATTCCTGAGCCACCACTCCATCTCTTAAGGACTGGAAAAGACAAACAACCATGGTGAATGTGGCAAGAGCAATGCTAGAGAGGCCCAGGCTGGATTAAGAGGGGTCTAAAGGCGTCTGTCACGCTTGTAGGAGTTCCCAAGGAAAACAAGAGCAGAGCAAGAGCCACCAGCAGCAGCAGCAGCAACGTGCTCTGAGCCCCTCACCAGGAGCTGACAGATGTCACACTCCTCTTTGCATAGAGCACCCAAGTTTCATGCTTAAAATCCCAGCCTAAAAGCTATGGACAGAAATCCACATCATTTCCTACCATCACATCACTCAGTTCAGCAACTCTTACACACTAAAAATGTTAATTAAAGTTAACAGTCTATCTGTCAGTAGGATGGGATGAAATCCTGACAGAGCACTCTCAGCTATTGCAGTGCAGTGGCACAACTGGGCCAGCCAGAGCTTCAGCTTGGATGGGAGAAACAGGACAAGCTTGAGCTATTACTAAATGAAAGATCAAGCTCCACAGTAGCATTCCCCAAACATACTTGAAAAGTGACAGCCAGGCAAAATTAGCCAGAACATGATGGATTCGTGCAGGCTGCAGAGCACAGTGGAGTCATTCAGCTGCTCAAAGCACTCCACAACACAGTTTGGGAACTGACAGGCTGAGTCCTAAAAAAAAAAAAAGAAATTGGGAAGTCAAAAATCATAACCAAGATGCTGTGAGAAATGGTGAAATTCACACCAGAAATACAGACTAGGAAAGTTGTTGGTTTGGTTGCTGCTTGTTTACTATTTTGTTTGTCAGGGAGTTTATTTTAAGATATTTTGTTCATCCAAAATCCTCCAGTTTCAGCTTGTAAAGATCCGAATAGCCAAAGCAACTCTTTGAATTGAAGATATTTTTGTGTCATTTGCAAACCAAATGTTAACTCTCAGAATAAGCTGATTGTGCTAGAGAAAATTCTTCACAATTAGGAACCCAGAGCAGTTTTCAGAAGTGAATCACACTGATTTTTGCAGCCCTCTGAGAGAGACACAACATTTCACTCCTGAAAATCCACTGTGGTCCCATCCCCATGTTATGTCAGGACATAATGTGTGTAGATCTGAATGTCCTGATATGCAACAAGGTTTGAAAGACTAAGGAAATAAACTGAATTAAGAGCATTTCTGCTGTCAGAGCTAACAATGGATCATTAAAAGAGCCATTTTCAAACCTCAGTTACTCATTCCTCTAGCAGCCCAGAGACTGTTGTGTTAGAAAAGGGTGTAATAAGGACATGTTGTCCTAGACATTGTGTTTCCTAACATTTTGTTAACTGGACACATTTTTGTGGGTTAATAATCTTGCTTGTTTTCTGATGCTTTCATTCAATTGCAAAAGCAGCTGAGAGGGGAGAAAAAAACTGCAGAGAAAGACTAGAAGAAAAGCCAAGAAACCCTTGTGTGGAAGTGTAGGTGTTTGGACATGATAGCCTTTTGGCAACTTCAGAGGTTGGGTTTTTGTTTTTCTAGGTGTTTAAAGAAAAGCAATTACCTCTGTGATGACATTTAATATGCCAAGATTCAGCCTTGAGCAATTTTTTATGGCTGTGTTTGAAACTCCAGAAACTCCAGAGTACACTGGATGCACTGAAAGATGTTGGAGTGCAGCAGTTCTGACAGGAAAGCAGTGGTTACACTGCCAGCTGAAAATGCTTAGAAAAAAGACAAATAAGAAAGAAAAAAACGGTGGTTTCAGGGGGTGGAAATGCTGCATCACTGGTGGGAGAGGTATAATAAATGGGCTGAGATTCTTTGCCTGTTTGAATCTTGTCTTTGAATTTTAAGGCAGATTTTGCCTCCTTTGGGTTTGTTTCTTTGAACAGTGACCATGACCTTCACTGAGGGGAAGGAAGGAGCAAGAGCAGGAGATGTGACAGTCAGAAAGGTCCTGCCTGCAGCTGTGCAGACCCTGGGCAAAACTTTGTATGTGGCAGTGGTTTATTCCTGTTCCTGTGTTCAGTTTAGGATCTACAGCCCATCCCCAAGTCTGCAGTGTGGACCTGATACCTTCCAGAGAGGAACTGACCACTGAGGACTGGACCCCAAATTCAGTCTGGCTATGAGACCACTGGAAAAATACACGTGGCTTGTGCTTCCTTAACTCCAGAGAGGTCTGGAGTGGGTTTTCTTATCAAAAGTAATTGGGACAGGACCTTTAGCAAAGCAGAAATGACCCAAACCCAAAGCCCAACTAATGCCACTTCTGCTCTCAGGGACACTCAGTGTTCTGAGTGAGGAATTAGTGTGGCTGCAGTGATGGATTCCTGGTGCAAATTAGGCAAAACTCAGAATTAAACAGTATAACATCATAAGTTGATTTGCTTTATCATATACATA
>NW_008681091.1:0-1734 GCF_000695815.1 Acanthisitta chloris | reverse complement strand
GGTTTTTGGGGTTGTCCCCCACAGATCTCCTGAGATTCAGTTTTGGGGCTCCCCCCACGGCGGAATTGATCTCTCACTCTGCATATGTGGATTCGAATCCCACCCTCGTCGGGAGCTGATTTTTGGGGGTGGCGTCCACATTTTTTGAAGTAGAGGACACCCCAAGTACCTTCGGATTTTGGGGTTACCTCCTAAAACCTCCTATGATTCAGTTTTGGGACTCCCTCGACCTCTGGGTTCCCCTTTCTCTGCACTTTCGTGTTCGAATCCCACCCTCGTCGGGAGCACTTTTTGGGGGGGACACTCCCTTTTTCGAGAGGAGAGACACTTTCAGCACTTTCGGGTTTTGGGGTTACTCCCTCAAACCTCCCGGGGTTCATTTTTGGGGCTCTCCCACTTCTGCACACTTGGTTCAAATCCCATCCTAGTCCGAAGTTGCTTTTTGGGGGGGATGCCCCGTGTTTGGGGAGGGATATCCCTCCCAGTACATTCGTGTTTTGGGGTTACCTCCTCAAACCTCCTGTGATTCAGTTTTGAGGCTCACTCGACCCGTGGCTTCCTTCTCCTCTGCACAGTGGGTTCGAATCCCACCCTCGTCCAGAGATGCTTTTTTGGGGGAGACACTCCTTTCTGGGGGGAATACCCCCAGTACCGTTGGGTTTTGGGGCTCCCTCCTCACACTGCCTGCTCTTCATTTTTGGGACTCCCTCGACCTCTGGGCTCCCCGTTCTCTGCACTTGTGGGTTCGAATCCCACCCTCGTGGGGAGCACTTTTTGGGGAGACACCCTCTTTTTTTGAGGTGGAAAACACCTCCAGAACCTTCGGGTTTTGGGGTTACTCCCTCAAACCTCCTGCGGTTCAGTTTTGAGGCTCCTCTCCCTCTTCACATGTGGGTTTGGATCCCACCCTTGTCTGGGGTAGTTTTTAGGGGGGCACCCCGTTTTTTTGGGGGCACATCTCTCCCAATACCTTTGAGTTTTGGGGTTACCTCCTAAAAGCTCTTGGGGTTCAGTTTTGGGGCTTCCTCGACTCCTGGGTTCCCCCTTCCCTGCACTTGTGGGTTCCAATTCCACCCTTGTCGGGAGCTGCTTTATATGGGGGCCAACACCCTTTTTGAGGTGAGGGGTACCCCGTTTTTTTGGGGGGACACACCACTTTTTGGCGGGGACATCTTTCCTAGTACCTTCAGGGTTTGGGGTTACTCTCTCAAACCTCCTGGGGTTCATTTTTGGGGCTCTCCTCCCCATTCACACATGGGTTCAAATCCCACCCTTGTCGGGAGCACTTTTTGATCAGGATCACCCCCTTTATGGGGAGGGTCATCCCTCCCAGCACCTTCGGGTTTTGGGGTTTCCTCCTAAAACCTTCTGTGATTCAGTTCTGGGGCTCCCTCGACCCTTGGGTTCCTTCTCCTCTGCACAGGTGGGTTCGAATCCCACCCTTGTCCAGAGATGCTTTTCGGGGGGGCACCCCTTTTTTGGGGGGGAGGCACCTTCTTTTTGGGGTGCAACACACCCCCAGCACCTTCAGGTTTTTGGGGTCCCCCTCAAGCCTCCTGCGATTCAGTTTTGGGGCTCTCCTGACGCCGTGATCCTACCCCGACCCTCACAATTCACCCCCAGCACCTTCTGCAATTGGTTTTTGGGGTTCTTCACCCTCTGCGAGTCATTTTTGGGGGGTTCTCCCCTCCCCAGGACCCTCCTTATCACCTTTTCCAATATATTTGGGGAGTC
>NW_008681090.1:35328-42023 GCF_000695815.1 Acanthisitta chloris | reverse complement strand
ACAGTAAAGAATTTCTTCCTAATATAATATATATATATATATTACGGAATATTGGTTTGTCTTATGTATCCTCTTGTCCTTTCAGTGTGAGTAGAAGCAAGTCCTACCACTCAGCTAAAATAACCATGTGGGAATACAATGTAAGTTTGTCTCAGTCTTCAGTTTTCCAGTTGCCCTCTCCCTTACTTCTTGGAGGATTGGTTCACATTATTGAGATAAGGCTACTGCAAGGTCATTTTAAGTTATCATCTCCTAAGTTTGGAAGCAGCATGTATTTCTCCCTATCCTTTCACATTTTATCACTACTTCTGTGATAATGTCAGTAATTCTGAGAATATTTTACAGATACTTCATTAAGCTTCTGGTTATCGTTGACTTTCAGTTGTTAAGGTTGCCACAGTACAATAATGCTGAAATTATAATTGCAACAGTTAGTTTTATCTCATGCTGAAGGATATATACTACATCCTCCATATGTCCAAAACATGCAGGCACTTTTTATATTCATGCATTTTTTTCTGCACCTTCTAGTCCATTGCAGTTTGTAGTTTTATTCAGATATATAGGGGGCCAGATAGTTTTTGCTGCTGATCATTGAACAGAATTATCTTGGCCATTTCAGGCTGTAAATAGAAGCTTCTTGTGCAAGTACCTGTTTCATGCCTTGTTCTGGGCTGTCAGAAGCAAAGACTCACCCTCAAAACTCCAACAGGAAAGCAATGTTACTTTCTTTGAATGTGTTTGAGGACAGCATGGAAACGTGGAAGTAGCTTTCTCTGTATTGCTGAAAGGATGCTCACCACAGGTATGCTACACCAAAATTCTCCTACTTTCATCCATGGTTGTCCAGTTATAAAACTGTTGTGGATTTCACTGTGCCTAGAGTCATAGAATTTAAAGGTTGGAATGGACCTTACAAATCATCTAGTCCCAACCCCTGCCCTGGGCAGGGACACCTCCTCACTAGATCAGGTTCCTCAAGGCTTCATCCAGCCTGGCCTTGAACACTGCCAGGGTTGGGGCAGCCACAGCCTCCCTGGGCAACCTGGGACAGTGTCTCACCACCAGAACAGGAAAAACTTTTGCCTAATATCTAGCCTAAATTTCCCCTTCTTCAGTTTGAACCCATTACCCCTTGTCCTATTGCTGCAGTTCCTAACACAGAGTCCCTCTCTGGCTCCTTGTAGGCCCTCAGACACTGAAAAGTTGCTCTGAGGTCTCCACACAGTCTTCTCTTCTCCAGGCTGAACAGCCCCAACTCCCTCAGCCTGTCCTCATAGGGGAGATGCTCCAGTCCAGATCCAGGAGGGATCGCATCAGCATCTCATCTCATCCCTGCCTAATGTTGCCTGTTGCAGTTCATTCAACAATCCTTGTTGAAATAACTTCCCTAAGTCCATAGACTCTTAATTCAAATGTATAAAATATGAATATAGTTGCACTTTGCTACATGCCTAAGTCCATAGACTCTTAATTCAAATATATAAAATATGAATATAGTTGCAGTTTGCTACATCCATTTTATTTTTTTAATCTAGTAACATTTAGTATCTGAAGCCTAATTTACAAATACTGTGGATGAAACATGGGTTTTGCTTATAATTATCTATCTTGAAAGTAATAGGAATATAGAACCTTATCTCAAACTAAGGTTTCTTCAGAAAGAGCTGCTTTGAGATGCCTCAGGTATAAGCCAGTATCTTCTAACCTCTTCATAAACATAGCTTCATTTCCTTCCAATAGAATATTTCAGACATTTTTGTAATGCAGGAAACCTGGTTTGCTCATTTCAATTTTCTTCTGTGTTATAATAATACCAAACTCTATAACTCAAAGAAAAAAAGACCTCTGAGTTCAGCAAATGCATTAGCCTTTCCATGAGAGTTTGTTACTGCATTAGCATCTTCAACATTTATGAAAAGTGGGAGAATACTTAACCCAACACAAATTAAAGCAGAAAACACTGTCACTTTATTTTCTTCTGCCACAGTCAGCTTTGTCATTCAAACACACAGGTATTGATGGTATTTGGGGATTGCACTCGAGTGGTTCTTTTGAGTGCTATGATTAACTAATTGACAGCAGTGTTGATTTAGCTTCCTGCCTGATTATGAACACAATTCACAACTGAAACCTTGTCAGTTAGCCAACACTGCAGTAAGAATTTATGCTACAACAATATGTGTGGAGCAGATTTTTTTCTCTAGTGCAGATTCATGATTCTCAATTGCTTATTCAGGAAGGTGTTAGCATACATTCCTTACAGGACATCACACAGAAAGTATACTGGGAAGAGAGTATATTTAATAGATAGACAAAATAGCAAGTAAAGCAGCAAAATGGCAATTATCTTCACATTCTCTTGGCATTTATATTTGAAAACTGCATTGCTGCTCAGTGGTATGTTCCAATTTCAGTTGGGAAATTGTTTTCCTTCCCCATTGTGATTTAATATTCTTTGATATACTCTGCTCTATTCCTAAATTGGTTGTGTTTAAATAGGAGATTAAGAAACTCTCCTAAGTGCATAGATTCTACTTTTTTCCCCAATATCATTATTTCAAATAATTTCGGTGTGGAAAAAAAAAATATAAGGGAGAATAAAAGTTATCTTTTTTCTTAAATTTTCCCTATTTCTCCCATCTGGTCATAGCATGTTTTGTCACTAGTGGACACCCCAGCCTCAGACTTCTCATATTGTATTCCAGGACTGAGCAGTGTTGTAGATAAGAAAATATCAATTATAATTATGCAATATGCACCATGTACAATATTGGTTACTTGATCTTGCAGAGAAACAGAAAAGATTCAGAAAACATCATTAAAGATGGTCAAAGAGGAGGCTCAGCCTATATACAAAGAGAAATTCAAAGACTAAGACTCTTCAGGTTGAGAAAGAGATCACTGAAGCTTGATGCTGAAAGTTTGTCCTATCCAGGATGAAAAGGAGTAAGAAGGGAGATTTATTAATTGTATCTTGAAATTTAAGGTTCTGAACAAACACAAGGAGAAAGTAAATAATATAAAATTTCCACTGTTTTTTATTTTATATATCAAACAATAAGATCACCAACGTTCCCCTTTTTTTCATATACTCAATGTCTATTATTTCCAAAACTATTTCATATTTTTCTTCTTCTAAACCTCACATCCTGTCATGGTGCTCCTTTTTCTTTTGTCTAAATTCCATTCTTTTAATAAAGAACATTTTATTATTACGTGAAGAACGTACTTGTTTATCTTGGTGACTTTTATATTTAAGATAAAGGCGAGAACAAACAGGATTTTTCATGCAGACATTTCTGTCTCTCAAAAGGTCAACTGCCTCATCTACATACAAACCCACAGATATTTCAGAGATTCAATACACAGAAAGCAAGATCACAAATACATATATATATTTGCAGTAGGCAACATGAAAGAGAGAAGACTACCAAATGCCTTAGTTTCTTTTTCCCTAAGCAAACTTAGTATATTTTCTTACCCTTTTACTGCTGTCTGACAAATGTTTACTGTTGAAAAAGGGGGGAAATGTTAATGTGCAGTGATGTGTCATGTTGGTCTGGGTGTAATGGTGTTCTTTGAATCTATTCTTAGATTTCTAGCACTGAAACCTTCAATACCTTTGTATTAGTAAGGCCAGGCACTTGTAAAATCCTGTGTTAAAAGAATAATAAGTTTTTGACTATGTATGGTTCATATACATTGTAGGGTTTAAAACAGAAAACTGGCTTCTACTCACAAATACTGATCTGTAGCTGCAGTTATAGATGTATTTTTGGCTAACATTTGACAGAAGCTACTTCAGATGGCTCTTTCAATTCTGTTTTTTTTTTTTTTTCATCTCAGTCTCTGTATATCTTCTATTTGAAGATAAGCCACCTGAGTGGCTTAGGGATCAGGGTAAGCTCATCCAAAAGGTCATGATATAATAAGTAAATCCTGACCTACTCCTGCACAGACCTAAATCTACTGCTGTAGAAATGCAGCTACTGAGACAGGGAGTCCTTCCACTCATGAGGCTTCACCAAGAGTGTCCATTACAGTTATCTGTGACAACAGGGGCATACCTGGAGGGTAAGAAGGGAAATATCATAATCATAGAATTTAAGGATTGGAATGGACCTTACAGATCATTTAGTCCCAACCCTCCTTGTCACCAGAGCAGGTTGCTCAAGGCTCATCCAACCTGGCCTTGAACACTGCCAGGGTTGGGGCAGCCACAGCCTCCCTGGGCAACCTGGGCCAGTGTCTCACCACCCTCACAGGGAAAAACTTTTTCCTCATATCCAACCTAAACTTCTTCTCCTTCAGTTTGAATCCATTATATGAGACATTCACTCCAGTCTTCTTCCTCTAGAGAAGTCAAACCTGACTAACTATATTGCTTTGTGATGGGTGAGGTCAAGTTCTCATCTTGTGTCCAAAGCTGCATTCTGGGATGGAGTCATGGTGCTTGAGTCTATATCTATGCAAATAAACTACTGAAAATAAACTACCTAATTTCTAAGGAGAGATGGGGTGAGATGTTCTAAAAGTGAATCTGAATAGAGGTAAAGTCTGTTGCAGCAGCCTTGCACTAGCATCTGCCATGCAGTTTGGAAAATTTCTTTTCTCCCTCATGTGCAGGCCACTTAGGTGAAATTCCATTCATTTGCTTAATACAAGTATTAAGACAGTGAAATATGGCTAAGGTGAACATCAATATGACTGGCAAATTTTGGCCCAGAGAATTTTTGATACAAAGTCAGGGCCATTTTCAAAATTATAAAGCCAATCTATTTACTACATGGATAATTATTAATAAAATGGTATCACATTTTTCCAACAACCAGCAAATATACCTAAAAATTTAAGAGAAGAGCTAGTGGGATGGGCAACACTATTCCCTAATTTCCTAAAATAATTCAGATGAACATTGTATTATTTAAAAAAATAAATTTTATATAATTCACGTTAGGACACAATCTTAAATGAATTCAAATTTACATTTAGAATTTTATTTTTCAGCTCAGAAATATCAAAAATTTCAAATAACTGAAAACTGAAATGATTTCTCCAAAATTGCCACTAAGCACCATTCTTGCTAGGTACAAATCTGCCTCTCTGTGACAAGATTTTTTGCCTTATTTATGGTGGAAAATATACTGAGATTACTGGAACTGATTCAGAAGTTATTTTTCTTCCCAGCATATTTTTCTCCCCAGCATAAACTGCTTGGATTCTTAACTTTACTGTCTATTATTAGGAGTAGAAAACATTAGCAAAGCAACATGAGAGAAGTGTTAGTGGCATATGATGGATAAAGCACAGTTAGGCATGTTGCATCAGGCAATGCTTTCTTTCAATCATTTCAGTGATTACTGTTACACACATGTTCAGCTTGGATTGGTAGGGCAATGTCAGAAGTCCTCAATAAGAACATGAAAATATCTCATTGATCTCTACAGAATATTGTTGTTATTTCAAGATTTATTACTTGGGAGAAGAATTATGGACACTTATTTTATACAGTGTATTCTCACAGCATTGGCATCTTGTCTAAAAATACTCTAACTTTGAGCTTTCAGGAACATCTGTGTTTTAAATATGATTGTCATGAAAGAGAAGAGTTAAAGCAATGTTCTAATGACACAATGCCTAATGCTTGACAGGGGTGATAAGCTTTCCTAAGTGTTGCTTTGGTCTTTATTTCTGATGGTAGTGTTGTCCCAGTTCCTTCCGGGAAAGCCCTATATACTGGAATGAGCTCGAGAAAATAAAGGTATTTTAATTTAGGCCTGTGCAGGAGATCTGAAGATTCACGTGGCTAAAGCCCTTTATCCATCCTTTTCATTATGATTCCAGGTTGCAGCTCAGAACCTGGCCTTTGTTTTGTAGAGCAGCTTTTTCTGTTAGCCTCTCCTGTTTCCATGGAAATCATCTAATGCATTTTTGGCAGTTTTCATCTGTTGTTAAGCTTTCCAATCTGCTTTCATACCATAAACACAATACTTCTTTCTTTCAAAATACAGACTTTCTGCTGTCAAAGTCCTTGTTTCTTTGCTGTCTATATATTGCTAGCCAATGTCCTCCATACTTTTAGTTTCCCTATATCAGTATAAATGATCTCTTCCTAAATCAATCTTGTTCATTGATAGCTAAGATTCAATAGTATTTGTTCTTACTGTAAGAATCAACATTTCTTATGCTTAATGTGAAAATGGAAAGATATACCAAAGCTTCTATTACAGCTTGGGGCAAAATTTTGATGCTATCACTGTATGTGAAGTAGGAAAGAAGTATGGTTTATGACTACACACAAAATAAGCAGTCACTATATGTGAAATAGTATGTAAGGAAATAAACAGCGAATTTAACCACTAACAATGCAAACATACTTTGATTTGCACTCACAAAATAAGACTTGATTCTATGCTTAGTTGCAGATAGTACCTACAAGAGGATGAGCACTATGCATTCATGAAAAAAGTAGTAAAGACCTTTGTGTTCCTAGGGCAAGACTCCAGGTGTAGGTAAGCAGGTGTGGTTTAACCCCAGCAGCAACCAAGAACTACACAGCCACTCACACACTCCCCCACCAACAGGATGAGGGAGAGAACAGAAAGGTAAAAGGTAAAAAACTCATGGATTGAGATAAAGACAGTTTAATAGAGAAGACAAAAGCTGCACACACAAGCAAAGCAAAACAAGGA
>NW_008681090.1:34803-35115 GCF_000695815.1 Acanthisitta chloris | reverse complement strand
CACCCCCAATTCCTTGCCAGTGTGGCAGTGTGGGAAGCAGCAAAGGCCTTGGCTCTGTGTGAGCTCTGCTCAGCAACAACAAAAACATCTCTGCATTATCAACCCTGTGTTCAGCACAAATTCTAAACATATCCCCATAGTAGCCACTGTGAAGAAAGTTAACTCCACTTCAGCCCAAACCTGCTCAGCAGGGTTGTAAGCCTGTGTCACCACGAAGAATGAAATACTGCTGTGTCAAATAGAGTACAAAATATTTGCCATACTCCTGTTATAAATGACTGAGTCCCCAAACAGGATTTCAGTCAAAATTTC
>NW_008681090.1:27241-34540 GCF_000695815.1 Acanthisitta chloris | reverse complement strand
CTATCCAGATCGAACCCCAAAAACGAACCCCAAAAACTTCCTCCAGGAACAACAACACGACTTGACAAAACGTGGTAAATGCTAAGCAAACCAAATGTTCTTAGCAAACCAATTCTATTATAAATCTCTCTGTCCCCACTGGGTGAGGCCAAGGCAGTGCCAAAGGCTCTGCCCTCACACAGCTCTCGGCCCTCGCGGCTTGTAGTGCTTAACTTTGTGTCACAGCAACTCCAAACAAACAGCATCACAAACAATATAAGGCTTATATTAACAAAAATTGAGGTATATATACATATAGATTCTACCATTGCTCCGCATTGAATCAGGGGAACATATTTCACACTCCTCAAATGAAGCAAACCCAAAATTTCTTTTTTGTTTTATCAGATGAAAACCAGTACTGCTTTGCTTATTATTCCCATCCTGCTTGATCCAGATAAACACAGTGCTTTGCTTTCACAGAATTTATGAGCTTTAACACTTCAGTAACAAGTAGGAAAATGGTTCACATAGATGAAACAAGTTTTCTATGCAACATACTGGTGAATCCCTAAATTGAAATAGTGTCTCTATGGCCCAATTTAGAAGGTTCCTGGCTGATTGTAAAGATTCCAGAAATTACATTAGGAAGATGGAATAAGTATAGAACTACCAAATATGGGCTGCATGGAAAGACTGAAAGAGGAAATATTTTTCCTATATGTGAAACAGAGCTGATGGAGGAAATTAATATTTCCAGAAGGATAGGAGGGAAGCAGTTAAATTATAATTAAAGATACTTGGTTAAAAGGGAATGCTTAAAATATTCCTACATATGAAACTACTAAAACATAGAGAGGAATTTTCTGCTGAGCCTGTGGAGCCACCATTGATGGAGCCTCAATCTTTGGAGACTTTTAAGAAGAGTTTGGGCAATTATTAAACTGAAATTACACAGGCATAATTAATCTTGCCTTCAGGCAAGGGAATGCATCCTTTCCAGTTTGTTCTATAATGTTATTTCTATGATACATGTCTACAAAGACACTGATTTCTCTTTCAGATTTCTCTTTTCAGGATATCTGTTTTCAGCAGAAAGCACTTTTGAATCCCAGTTTGCTTTCCTTTGACTGTAAATCTCAGTGTTTTTGAGTTAAATATTAATCTTTAATTACAGGTACAGCATTTCATCGAACAGTATCTCTCTGTCTGTAATGGGTCATTTCTGTCTGTAAAAATACACAATTCAGTCTTTCAGTGCCCAGATGTGTAGCTTTTTTGTGACTTAACCTGAGCCAGCAGCTAAACACCACACAGCTGCTGCCTTACAAACTCCCATCCCCAATCTCTTCTGGAAAAGGTAAAAAGGGTTGAGATAAGAACAGTTTAATAATGGAAATAAAGTTAATAATAATAATAATGACGATGATGATGGAAAGGGGAAAGAGAGAGAGACAAAATAAAGGAAAACAAGTGAAAAAATAAAGGAAAACAAGTGAAGCACAATATATTCGCACAGCACGCACTGACTGATGATCAGCCAACAGCTCTAGAAGTGATCAGCACTTCCCAACAAGCTCCTTGCAGTTTATATACTGAGCATGATATTCTGTAGTATGGAATATCTCTTTGACTAGCTCGAGGCACCTGTCCTGGCCATGTTCCCTCCCAGTTTCTTGTGCACCTCACTGGCAGAGCATGGGGAACTGAAGAGTGCTTGACTCAGGGTAAGCACTGCTTAGCAACATCAGTGTGTTATCAATATTATTCTCATACTAAATCCAAAACACAGCACTGTACCAGCTGCTAGGAAAAAATTGAACTCTATACCTGCTGAAACCAGGACAGGATTAAGCTTCTTTAATCTGATGCAGAGAACCCAAGCAGAATGCTCTTGTACCCCATTCCCAAGAAATGTGTATTTTTTGAGACTGAAAATTTCATTCATGTCCCAGTGATGATATGATAGTATATACAGTGCAGATGGTGCCAAGTATTTTCCTGTACCTCTTTAGCAGGTGTTTCCTATGGGTTTTCCCTGCAGTACCTTTCCAATGTTACTGTTATTTCAGTCATCCCTCCTTTGTCACACTGTGGTTCTGTCACCATTTGTGCAGGGATCTGCTTTTTCTTCTTTTTTCAGTATTTTGCAAGAAGAGCCCAAGGAACTGTAATTCCCATGAAGTCATCTTGTAGCTCACCCTCTCTCCTCATCCCACTGAAATTTTTCTCCCAGTTCTGGATTGCAAGTAGTCTATCAAAAAACATGATGCAGTCAAAGTTCTGTCATCTGACTAGATTATTCAGAAAGTATTAGTCATCATCTAGGGTTGAGCATTACTTTCTATTATTCATCTGATATTTTAGACCAGACAACTGTGCAGTGACCTGCAAGAAGGAAGGGAACTATTCGGTGTCTATGTCAAAGTATCCTGTAATGATTGTAGAATCTATCCAGATATTCATACTGCTTCAAATCACAACCAGGACAATACAACCATATTTCCTCTGGACCCTTTAATCCCATAAATACTAAGATGAATGTTTTCAAGACTCTTTTTGAGTAGCAAATAGTCCAAGGGAATGAGAGAGAACTGCAAAGTTTGCAGTGCAGTAGTGTCTGGAGTCCTCTTACAACTACTAGGATGCAATATATATCTCTGTTTTTATTAAACTGTGTGACTACAACATCATGTGTGTTCCTCAGATATTACAAACATTGTATTCCTTTTGCTGTGAGAAGAACATAGGACACTGAATGCTTATTAGCAGTTGGAACAAAATTCATGTGTTCTGGGACAGCATTTTTCAGTTCTTTTTTTTTTTTTCCTGAATGAAGTTTGGTTCATGCACTCAAAGATTTTTCCACAATGTGAACTGAAGCATGGTGATGCTGCCCAGAGAGATTGTATATGGAAGTGTTCAAGGCCAGGCTGAATAGGACCCTGAGCAACCTGATCTCATAAGTGGCATCCCTGCCCATGGCAGGGGGGTTGGAACTAGATAATCTTTAAGGTCCTTTCTACTCCAAACCATTCCATGATTCTATGAAATGGAGCTGACTGGAGATTCACTTGGAAAGCATATTCCTTCTCCAAACTAAAATGCTAAGGTGTGCATTCATTTCAGATTTCAGCTCCTGTTCTGAATCTGAATTAAACCTGCATATCTAATACATAGTTCTAAAAGGTTTTATGTGAAAAGAAAGAATAGTTTAAAAATTGAGTGTGCTTTGAATAATCTGATTGCAGGTATATCTTGCAAAGACAGGATATCTTCAGTGTGAACAGTTTTAAAAAGAAATGTTTTATAGAAAAAGAAATCCCTTAGTCTGCTTAATAACTCACTTAACCCATCTTTTTAATCACTTGATAAAAAAGCTACCTTTTGCATACATCTTTTTTTTGTTAACTGATTTGCTTTCAGAACTTATAGATAAAACAATCTTCAAATTTTACATCAGCCAATGAATGCTACCTGAAAAGATGAATTTTTCCATTTCTGAAATGCACCTCTACTTTTACCATGTAAATTGACAGTCTTTAAACAGTCTTCAAGGGGAGAAAAAAGATGGGGTTATAAGTGCATCTTATGGCAACTTTCAAGGAAAATTAGGTATGTGGTATTTAAATGTACACTTGGAACTCAGCCAGGGCACAAGGGCTAATATTCTGGCATATACAGAAAGTCCTGTGGGGGTAAAATGATCACTGATTTTGATTCACTGATGTTTGGACAGCTCTTTCAAGAAGTAAAGTGCATAATTTTCTTATTATGCATTTTATATCTGAATCAAAAGGAAAACGTGATCACAGATGTGAGTCATAAGGATACACAACAGAATTAAGATTTTTGGGCAGTCTTATGGCTAAAAATGATAGAGACAGGAAATGTATGACCACTGTGGGGTGTGAGAAGACACAAAAGCTGAGGATACTAAAGAATAGACACCTATCTTGTCTTATGAGATGTCTTTTCTGCCTTCTGCTGGACACACCGAGGCTGACTCTGTTACCTCTTGTCGATATTAAGCAGAGACAGATAAGATTTTCTCTTTAACCATCATTAAATATATTCAGTTCCTGCACTTGCTGTGATGTTCCACATACTGATTCCTCTGCTAAGATAGCAGAGTATTTGTCAAGGCACCCCAGCCTTCTTAAAAAGTAAGAATAGAAAAACTTTCAATTCTCTCTTTCAAGCACATTGCTGTTCTACAAAATTCAGGGTTTTAGTGCTTGCCCCATTTGGACATTTGAGCTTGCCACTTCAGTAGGAGATCATTGTGTGACATGCTATTAACTGCTTGGGCTTCTGGTGCCAGCTGAGAGCAAGGAAATCACAAATGTACAAGGATTGATATGGAAAAAGCAGATCATGCTGTATGTCTTAAAATGTTTAATGATTTTTTTTATTTGTTTTTAAGGCATATATTTTCTTATTTAATTTCATGACTGGAAAATTAAAGCAATGCAACCAACATGGACATACTATTAAATGTTTAGCAGCATAAAATCAAAGGTCAGAATAAGCATTAAATAAAAGAGAGTTGTTGACTAGTTAAACCCTGGTTTGATCTGGGTTTTTTTCACATATAGAGATAACAAAAATATTATTGAGGACTCCTGTAAATCTTCAGCATTATTAGCTGTCCAAAACATAGCTTCATCTAGCTTCATGAAGAAAAATAAGCACTTCTATGAGGGGATTCTTGGATCCTAAAATCTACATTGTAAAATGTTATAAAAAATTAACTCTGTGTGCTATGTCATCTCAAATTGCTTATACTGTTATATTTGCCACATAGATGTATAAGTCCTTGTTTATGACTTAGTCCTTCAGATAAGTCCTCAACTTTTAGGCATTTGTGATTGAGACCAAAAGAAAATTCTAAAATTATTCTATACATTTATCTGCATTATAACAAAATGTGTACAGAATAGCTTCCATTATGGCAAGTTCAGTGAAATATTGTCCCTGAAGGAGGAATCAAGAAAACCATAAATCACTTCTATTTAATTCCAATCTAAAATGGTGATTTTTTTTTTTCTGGGCTTTCAAAGGCTTATCTACTGATAGAGCATCTCAATCTAAGTTAAATGATTTAAAAACACAAGATAGACATGTAATCTTTTCTATGGAGCTTTTAGAAATGCATCCTAAATGAGAACTCTGGATGGTCCACTGCATCTTTAACAAGCTCATAAAAGCTTTAAAGTATTGAGCACAGACAAGGGTAAACTTGTCGAGAGGCAAATCAGGTCATCGTATTTCCCTAAGAACATTTTCCTTGAAACAGACATCTCTGCATGACATCTTTTCAAATATTTTGGGGACAGCTTAATGATCTCAGTGTATTCAAAGTAAAGGCTCTTTAAAGATCAGGATAACTTCTGGTTTTGATATTTGTTTCCTTTGGGGTTTTGTTTTTCTTATGGTGTTAGCAACCTTTCCTCTCTAGGTGGATAAATACTTCCCCTACCTTTTTAACACTCACACTGGGAAGACTCAGATCTCTGCAGCTAAACCTCTTTGTTAAAGATCTTCAGTGTGTCAAAAAGCAATTAGTTAATGGGAACTTACAGTTAAAGATGTTTCATGTAGAATGATATCTATTTTTTCATTTCAGCATGCTTTTTCCTCATCAGTTTTAGCTCTTTTGAAAATGTTTTAGAATTACTTTCTCTAGTCCAATATTTTTTGGCTTCAGAATGATTAGTGACCCTTCTCCCCTCGTAATCATGGATGGGAAGATTTCAATAATGATTGTGATTATCTTTCTAAGAGTTTTTAAAATCCCTAATCAACTCCATATTCCTATTTCTCTAAATCTACCATATATCTAGAAAAACATACTTTTATAAATCAGATTCCTAAAAGACAAGATCTGTCACCAAAGTGAAATAGATAATGAATAAATGAAATGTGGAAAGCTGTTCCCTTGCCCCATGATTTTCAAGGTGGCACATGTGAATATATATGGTATGACACCAACAGATTGTGAGTTGTGTGTACAGTGCACTGTGGATTTTTGTTTTTAACAAGCTGTGTAGCACATGTCCTGTCATCAGTAACAAAAGTTTCTTCTACATGAACAGTGAGGGGCAAGGAGGAACTTGACTAAGGGAGGAGATATTGAATTTGCCTAAGATTTCATCTTTTAATTTTAATTAACCCCTTGCTGCTACTAATTGTTTTTCCATCCTGAGATCCTTATGAACAGTTGGGGTTATATAGATGATGGAGAAGATATGTCTAGAAAACAGAGAGGCAAATTATTAGTCAGTAGAGTATTACTAGAGAGGTTTCCTTAAACCATAATCACACCATGTTTTTTAAGATAGTTTCAGTATCCACCCCAGTATCTCTCTAGTTAGTGTATCTAGAGCATTGTATCTCTCCCTATGGTCCATGAGACATTGATAGGTGATCTGCAAAAAAAAATAATTTTATTTTAAGGGGGGTGAGACACTGTCCCAGGTTGCCCAGGGAGGCTGTGGCTGCCCCAACCCTGACAATGTTCAAGGCCAGGCTGGGTGAGCCTTGAGCAACCTGATCTAGTGAGGAGGTGTCCCTGCCCATGGCAGATGGGGGTGAGACTAGATGATCTGTAAGGTCCATTCCAATCCCTAAATTCTATGATTCTATGATTTATGTGTGCAAGAAAGAAAAAATGCAATTGAGGAAAAGAAGAAGCAGTATTAATAAAAGGAAGTAAAAGTTCAGCTAAAATTCTAGACTGTTTTGATGTAAATGAAAACCAATATAGGAGTGTACTACGTAGCTGAAAAGGTGAAGTAAATACTTCATTTAAAATGCTAAAAATTCCTGGATTAGATCATTCATCACAATGCCTCCTAATTCTGATTACTTTTCTAATCAGTATGCAGCTCAGGCATAGATTTAGTATTGATGATATGGGTGGTATAGATTATAAAGGAAACCAATGACAAATCAAGAATAATATTAACACCAAACCAAAGCAAAACCTTGAAAACCTCTACACCTTGAATACTGTGTGCAGTTCTGGGCCCCTCAGTTCAGGAGGGATATTGAGGGGCTGGAGCAGGTCCAGAGAAGATCAACGAGGCTGGTGAAGGGACTGGAGCACAAGTGGCATGAGGAGAGGCTGAGGGAGCTGGGGGTGTTCAGCCTGGAGAAGAGGAGGCTCAGGGGAGACCTTCTCACCCTCTGCAACTCCCTGACAGGAGGTTGGAGTCAGGTGGGGGTTGGTCTCTTCTCCCAGGCAACCAGCAGCAGGACAAGAGGGCACAGACTCAAGCTCTGCCAGGGGAGGGTTAGGTTGGATATTAGGAAGAG
>NW_008681090.1:22634-27164 GCF_000695815.1 Acanthisitta chloris | reverse complement strand
TGAGACTGGATGTGGCACTTAGTGCCATGGTCTAGTGACCACGGTAAGGTTGGACTTGATGATCTTGGAGGTTTTTTCCAACTCACTTGATTCTATGATTCTATAAACAAACAACTGTCTCACAAGCAGCTGCTTCATTCAGCCCCAGATCAGTTTCTCAGCTTCCATACCAAAAATGCAACTGAAAGTTGTTTAAGTTAATATTTCATACCTGATTGGTTCAATAGATACATTTTTCTGCTTAGAGCATTTGCTCTCTATACTTCACGTTAAAAATGCTGGGATGGGGTACCCCAACATGCCTGTCATTTGGTTAATCCACCAGAACTAGAAAAAGCAGAAGTTCAGCATTTTTGGCTTGCACACTGAAGCAACATACGATTTGATATTTTCCTTCACACGAGAAAGTTTACAGATGACCAGTTCTTTTATGTATTAAATAGCTTTAGGTAGTAACTGTGTCAAATCAGAAATATGTGAAAGATCTTTTTCGAAACCACCTTCAAAGTCATCAGACTACTATGAATAGATCTCTCTTCATTCTTCCTCTCTTACCTCCCACCGTTAAATAGAGCAGGGACTGAAAAGTGGCCAGAAAGAGTATCTTAACAAAGAATGAGTTGAAATAAAAATGGAAACTAAGAAAAGAGAATCTTTTGAAGAGTAAACTTCTGCATACCCTGCTTACTCTTGGCTTTGCAACACTGCATTTGTGGGTTTTAGAATACAAGTAGGTTTCAAATGCAGAATAAATACTTACCTAAAAATCAGATTATCTCTTGAACATTCTGTAATGTGAATTTTCCTTCGGTTGTTCCCATCCATATTTAAAAGTGCCTTTGAAGTAATTCATTTTTAACAAAATAAAGTCACAAGCTGTTCCACTTCTAATTTTAAGACCAAAACAAAAGTAGTTCCCAGGTCTTCTGTGCCAAGTCTTTATGTCTCCTGCAGTAACAATTGCTTGCTCTGGGTTAAATAACAACAAATCATTCTGAATATTATTTAGATGACCTGAAAACCCATTTTCAGTTTGATAGTTTTTATTTTCCATTTGTCCTATGTATAAATATAGCCAAGCAAATCTATCACAGAAATGCATCTAAAACAGAAAACCACCAGGTTTTCACTTCATCTTATTAACAGATTTCAGTGCTTTACAAGACTTTAACTTTTTTTATTCAGATGAAGTTGAGATAGAATGAGTGCACAAGGACTTTTTGTCCTCCAAGTGACATACACAGGAGCTACTTAAATAGAAATATTATATGTCACTAATAAAGATGCTTTTCATTTCATGTCAAACTTGCAAACTATTAGAAATATGAAATCTCTCCTTGAAAAACTCAGGAGGAAACAGATATCTTAAAATCACAATTTTACTTCTCAGGTAGTCTAAGAACAAGTAGTACCTCTCTGGGTGAAAATCCTAGTATATAAATCTCAGTAGGAATATAGGAAGAATCCAAGATAGAAGTAATTGTTCCCCAAATATTCTTTTGATATAATTTTTTTTTTTGCCAAGTGAGATCACATAAAGATATTTTTTACAATTTCAGATATTCTGAAACAGCTTTGAGAACAACAGACAAAAAAAACAAACCTCATCTTTAACAGGAGCTTACAAGGGTTTAGCATTTTTGTTTCATTGGTTAGGTTTTGGCTTTTTTTAAATAGGGTCATTTTCTCCAAGGAAGTTACTGTGCCTAATTTTAGTGAGTAGATCTAAATGGCACTCCTTTGAGGTAAAAGAATTTTGTAAAAATTGGTATATACTGTGTCAGAAATACATCAGCTTCAATGAAATATAGAGGATCTTACCTGTTCAAAAGCCCAAAGAATGCACAGTGAGAGGGCTAATATAAAAATTACTTTACTAACACCATAAAATAACAGAGAACTTTTAAAGTTCTGTGTCCAGCATTGCAAAGGAATAAAAATTAATCCACCCCCAAGCAAACACTAAGCCTGAGTTGCTAAGATGACATGTTATCAATTTTACACACAGCTTTACTGATGCAGTAGAGGAAACAAAAGGTACCCAGGTGAAGTCTGTCTTCAGCTGTCAGCAAACAGAACAGCAGAGTATATCTAACCCCATCTACCTTCACTGCAACCTGGATACAGAGTGCATAGCATTGAATGCTGTTAGTCCTGGGATTCTCCTCACCACTATGTTATTATTATTGTGAGAAAATATTATATTTGATACCCAATCCAAATTTCTCTGGGTTGGGTAGCCAATTTTTATCAGAGTATCTGGGCATCTCTGCTCTTCATACCAAATTCTCTATCATGATCTCCTTGGTTTTTTTATATATTTGAGCATTTTCTCGATATTGTTTTTATGAGGCATTTTCATTTATATATTGAACATTCTAATTCGTTTTACTCTGAGTTGTTCAGTATATCACTCCTGTTAAATACCCTATCTCAGGAAATATATTAATCTTTTCCATTTCAAAACCAACTCATATAGAATTAAGAGGGGAATTATGTATTTCATGTCCTGAAAACAGGGAATCAGAGAATGGCTAGGCTTGGAAGGGATCTCAAAGATTATCTTCCAACCCCATTGGCATGTGTAGAGATACCACCCACTAGGCCAGCGTGCCCAAAGTTCAATGCCACAACCTGGTCTTGAGCACTTCCAAGGATGGAGTGTCCACAGCTTCTCTGGGCAACATGTGCCAGTGCCTCACCACCCTCACAGTGAGGAATTTCTTTCTAATGCCTAATCTAAACCCACCCTCTTTCAGTTTAAAGCCATTCCCCCTTGTCCTATCACTACATGCCCTTGTAAAAAGACCCTCTCCACCCTTCTTGTAGGCTTTCTTTAGGTACTGAAAGATTGCTGTATTCTTCTATGTTTCACAAAGATATAAGACAAAAATGTTCACAATACAAGTAGTAGAACGGATTAAAATAATATCAAGTGAGTACAGTAATATTGAAATAAACTTCAGGTTTTCAATATTGAATAACATTAGGTAAATACATGTCTCTATTCTTTCTCAGTAGAAAAGCAGAATGTAGAATATTAGCGTGTCGTCTAACACCAAGAAATTTCAAATGACAAGTTGACTCTGCGAAGAAAGGAAAACTTAACTAATTTTCATCACTGAAAGTGAGAGAAAATACTTTTCACTGTGTAACCACACTTTTCTCCATGTTCTGTCTTCTAACAACACACCTGCAGTGTGCTACAGGAATATCAGTGTGCATGAAAGAGCTCACCATAGCTTAAAGGAATAAACTAGATTAAATTTCCTATAATTGTACATACAGCTTCCTGTAATTTACTGAAAGGTTCCCAAACTAAGCAGCAGAATCACAGCAGAAGTCTTTACTTAATTATTAGGTTTATGTGGATAACAGCTTGGCTTTGCAGCTGAAGCAGGGGTAAGGAGGACATAAAATGTGCTATTTGTGTGGTTTATTTTTAGTCAAACCTGCAGGTTACCATGATTGGTTGTCAATGTTTGCCTGTAAGTAATAAACTGGAAAAGAAGTGTTCCTGAAATAATTTCTGGCAAAAAATATTGTTTGAGATTAAGAAGAACTTTCTGAGCACTGTGCATGCATATTACTGTCTGACATATCAGTCAGCAAGAGCAGTCCTGGTATTTTTGTTAAATGGGTTGCAAGATGTTTCACATCTCTCCCTCTAAATACCTTAAGGCTCTTCATTTGGAGAGAAATTCTTGATCAAAAGAGATTACTGTCCATATTGTAGTATACTAGCTTCTAGGGGAGACATTCTCATACAAAAGCTCATTATGAAATCAGGGCTCTGTTTCTAGGGGAGACATTCTCATACAAAAGTTCATTATGAATCAGGGCTCTGCTCCCATACATCTGTTATTTATACAAATATTGGTAGTTAATTGAAAAATTGAATTTTATTCTGTTGCACCATCATTAACAAACTCTATTTGACAGAATAGGAAATCAAAGTACAGGCACAACTTCCCTTTTTTGTTTTATTTATTTCCTCAATTAACTTAATCTTTGGTCACAAATTTTTATCTTCAGAGTCCAAATAACTGTTTAGTAATACTACTATCTCCTTGTTATACTAAGGATTGGGAGAAACTTCATCGAGACTGAGGGACGTTCTGGAGTTGGGTTGGGCTTTATCTTTTTTTGTTTGTTTTTTAATGACTGAGGAGTAAGTCAACTGAAAGTTTCCACTAGGATCAGTTTATAGCCAAGTGATTCCTGAAAAGCAAAGGTGTTTTAACCTGTGGATTGTTTCTAGTTTATCATAATAGTTCAGCCAGCATAGGTCTGATCCTGAAAGTGCTCCATTTAAGGTAATTTAAGAATATCTAGAAAGTAGGTCTCAGGCTGGGCAATTTATTAGCAATATGAACAAGTTCTGTTGGAGCAAGTCCAGAGGAGGCCACGAAATTGGTAAGAGAATTGGAGCATCTTCCCTAGGAAGACAGGCTGAGGACATTGGGGCTGTTCAGCCTGGAAAAGAGAAGTTTGTGTGGATACCTCTTAGTAACTTTTCAGTATCTGAAG
>NW_008681090.1:6881-22380 GCF_000695815.1 Acanthisitta chloris | reverse complement strand
ACTAGATGATCTGTAAGGTCCATTCCAACCCCTAAATTCCATGATGGCGATGGCATCTACTTCTTTTCATGGCATTCCTTCAATTTTTCCCCATTGTGTTGCATCATCATTGCCTGTCAGCACACATGATCTCTAGATGTCCAACAGTCAGACTTTGGCACCTTGTGCCAGGCATGGCTGAGTTGAGCCTTTTATTTCTTTGATAGTGAAAGGGTGTGAATATACCACAGCTCCCCATACCACACAGCATTGTCAGTGTAAAGTGTTAAATCTTTTGAAGAGAGACACAGGTGGCATAAATTTTAATTTTACTGAGATCTATTTGCAGGTTTTGCCTCTACAGTGCCACATAACAAAATGTACCAGTACCATGAAAACATATGCACTCAGTATTAAAGAAAAACTAAAACTAAATACCAGCTTTTCTGTCTTGAAAACAATCCTGCTGCAAATAGGATCACATTACGGTGGGTTTTAGTTTTTAACTCAAACGCTTTTTTAAACAAGATACATTTTTGAAATGTACTGTTCCTTCTTAGTTTAGTGCAGCTGCCACTTTAGTTTGCAAAGCTTATTAGAACTTCCAGGAAAAGCAAAATCCAAAGTTATTGGAAAAGCTTCCTTAGGTATGAGATGCAATCAGGAAGCATCAACAAGAACGATTACGGTGGGTTTTAGTTTTTAACTCAAACGCTTTTTTAAACAAGATACATTTTTGAAATGTACTGTTCCTTCTTAGTTTAGTGCAGCTGCCACTTTAGTTTGCAAAGCTTATTAGAACTTCCAGGAAAAGCAAAATCCAAAGTTATTGGAAAAGCTTCCTTAGGTATGAGATGCAATCAGGAAGCATCAACAAGAACGCATACCCTTAGGTATGAGATGCAATCAGGAAGCGTCAACAAGAACAAAGTCCATACCCAAAGTGGTTTCCATTTTCTTGCTTTCTGTGAGGAATTTTATCCCATGAATTCTGATTCATAAGAATGATAGAGACAGCAGGGAATCTGGTATGAAGGAATACATTCATCAGTGCAAATACCTATCTTTTTTTTTTCCAACATGGTAGCCAAGTGTATAACTCAGTGACTCCAACACTGAGATAGATGATCTGCAACTGCAAACTTCTTTTGTTGCCATCTGGCCTTAACACTGCCCTTCCTGGCTGATGAAGTTCATATGTAACTCCAAAAAGTTTCTTGCAGCCATCAAGCCTAGTCATACTTTATTGATTTGCTTAAAGAAAGTGATAGCTGCAACTCTGGATCCTTGTCACCTAATGGGATTTTAAAGCCTAAATATCTGCTTGACTGTAGTCAAAGCACACAAAGGAGAACAAGAAGAACATTTTAATGCTTGTATTATTCTATCTCATTCTTATGCATTACATGATACTGGACCCAGCATGCACCCTATCCATGCCTTGTTTTATCATATGTAAATGCAACCAATCTCTTTTCACTGTGACTTTGAAAATAGCTTTTGAACAAGAAGCAAGTACATTGAGGGTTGTTTCATAATCAATTCAGTAGATTATGTGGTGTGGCTCAGTGTACCCATTAAAAGTGAGATTCAATCTCATTATGACATGAATAGGCTTTTGCTTTTTTTATGTTACATTTTTGTGCAGCTTATTTGGATATTTTTGTTTTGGTTTGTTGTTTTGGGAGGTTTTTCCCTGAAAAATATTTTAAAAGCTAGGCTGAAAAGTAGACTAATTACATGCATTTAAATCCATTTAAAGGGATTTCATAGATTCAATGATGACAAAGTTATTGCTGAATTATTACACTTGTAGTGTTTAAAGTGAACTTTTCATGTTTGAGCAGAGTGCTTTTTATTAGTTTAAAATCTCCCATGAAGTTCTGATGGCATACAAATATGTTGTAGTTTTTGTTTGTCCTATTGAACAACTTTATGCAGTGCTGTCAGCCATCATACACCTATTATCCCAAATCAAATGAGATTTTTTAGCGATGTTTCATTTAAAACCAACATTTTTCTCTTGCCTAAATAGCTGATTTGCTGAGAGTAAGGATTTTAATATCAACCCTTTTGACCCTTAAGTCTTTCTCCTTGCTTCATCTTGCTTTAAAACTCACTTCCAAAGTTCTTTTCTACAATTTTAGGGTATGGGTTAATAAACAAACCATGCTGGTTTTAGTTTCTCTGATGGTCTTAGCATTATTCAGGTCCTATTTAAACAGAATTCAAATCTAATTTTTAACAGCTAGTGAAGCTGAAGTACATGCCAGAAGTGATGATAGAATCACAGCATCATAGAATCAACCAGATTGGAAGAGACCTCGAAGTCATCAAGTCCAACCCTACCATCATTACTAGACATGATTTGCTTTGAGTCATGGTCCACAGCAGAGTAGTGCACAGGTCTTCTCATTTCTAGGTTCCAGCCTGAGCCATCACTGGCCAACTGCAATAAGGAATAGAAAATGTAACCTGTTATTGCCTGCATGCACTTTTCTGAGAATTGCATTTAAACAGCAAAAATGTCAAGCACAATGACCGACTCCATTTCTTAAAATGTTTCTTATTCTCACCTACTTGCTGGCCAAGTCTGGTGCTGAGAAATTGCTACAAGTCCAGAAAATAGCAACATGTGAATCTATTTTTGAAATGCAGCTTTAACAAGAGTGACAAGTAGAATAAATCAAGACTCTGCATCATGTAATCTCCAGACTTGCAATTTTGTGGTCCATTCTCTGATGACCCTCAATCTGATGACACTGATGATAGACAATCCAAAGGTTTCCTATTTCCTGAGCATGTGTTGTAGTTGATGAAGGAGATAGTGCTCTCACCTCCATGTAAAGTTGGCATGTTTCCTGTTGATTGGTTCTGACATCATACATTGACTTAGGTATAAGATACAATCAAGAAACATCAGCAAGAACAAAGTCCATACCCAAAGTGGTACATACATCTTTCACATATGTTCTTTGAGCTTAGGTATTGGGCAGGTTTGTTAAATTTGATTTAGATTAAGTTGGATTTAGGCAGAGTTAGATGCAAAGTTATTCAGCTCTACTGAACTAGAAGCACCTCTGGAAATGCAGAGGAGAATTCTACATTTTCCTGCAAATTGTTGCAAAATCCTGGAAATTATCATAATGTCTCAAACAATATAAAGACAGAAATGTAATTTATTCAATTCTGATATTTAAGCATGTCAATGTCAGTTGTTCAGTTGTTGAAATTGTTCTTAAATTGCTGAATTATTTCAAAACCTTTTCTATTTTACCTTTTCTGTCTTCCACAATGAATGCTAAGCATCATGAATTAATAATGACTTTTTCACTCTGCAAAAGCCTTGCAGAAAGATCTGCATCATGACTACAACAGACATTTTGATGGGAGTCTCTGTGCAAAACACAGGCAATTTGACACACAAAAAAACACCTTATTTGATATCTTTGATATGAGGCTTAAGAAAAACATCTAGTTCTGTACCTATTTGTATTTGAATTGTAAAAATCTTCAGCCTAAATGATGCCACATTCCCAATTTCAGTCACCCTTCCTATGTATTAAAAAATAAGCTCTTGAAAGGTGAAAGAATGTAGATTGTTAACTATGCACTGAAAGGACAAGAGGTATCACCTTTGAGTAGTTTTATAAACCCAAGATATAAGTATATGATCAGCTGGTACTTTCTGAGCATCTGAAATCAAAATAATAGTGTATGTTTAAATAAAATGTTATAAGCAAAATATATGCAATTCTCATATGAAATGTGGAATGCATGTAGGATTTGTACATACATATTGTAAGTGCAAGCCTGAAGAAAAATCAGTTGTTAAGGTATCTAATAAGCCTCACTTGTTTTAAACAATTCACTTTTCATCTTCAGCTTTTCAGTATCTTCATTCTTGCCTCATCATGGCTAACACTAAGAGAGAAAGGACTAATATGCATTTAAATAGTTAGTAGGGGAACAATATTTCCTCTGTATGCAAACTTTAACAGTCAAAGCAACAAAATCTTGATGGATTTTATAGTTGGCCAGCATGTTTCTTCATATGTATCATATGTTCCTAAATTAAATTGCTTTACAAGAGTAAATACTGCAAGTACAATTCTTTTTGTGTGTGTTAAACTGTTTAATCTACCACAGAAAGCCTAGCACCCATTAATAACCCTGCCTTTTATAAGTTTACAAAAGATTTATTTATAAGGGTCCCCTAAATATTATATCTTCTCAGTAGAAAATAATAGCCTGGAAAACCAGAAAAATCATAGAATCATAGAATGATAGACTTTAAGGGTTGGAATGGACCTTACAGGTCATCTAGTCCCAACCCCTGCCCTGGGCAGGGACACCTACTCACTAGATCAGGTTGCTCAAGGCTCATCCAACCTGGCCTTGAACACTGCCAGGGTTGGGGCAGCCACCACATCCCTGGGCTACCTGGGACAGTGTCTCACCACCCTTAGAGTAAAAAAATGTTTTTCTAATATCTAATCTAAATTTCCTCTCCTTCAATTTGAGGCTGTTACCCTTTGTCCTATCACTGCAGTTCCTAACACAGAGTCCCTCTCTGGCTCCTTGTAAACCCTTCAGATACTGAAAAGTTGCTCTGAGGTCTCCACACAACCTTCTCTTCTCCAGGCTGAACAGCCCCAACTCCCTCAGCCTGTCCTCATAGGGGAGATGCTCCAGTCCTCTTAGCAACTTCGTGGCCTCCTCTGGACTTGCTCCAACAGTTCCATGTCCTCCTTATGTTAAGGACAGCAGAATTGTATCCAGAAAAAATGGTGCAGACTCACCTGTTTCTTGCTTGTGTTTAGTGTTGGACTATCCAAGAGCTTCTCTTTGAAAGTGTTTTGAACCAATAGCAGGAAAACTTCAAAAATTGTACCACTTCTCTCTACCTTGGTCAAATATTTTGACTACTCAATTTAATGTGGTCTTCAAAACTCTTTAACTGACTTGGGGACAGGAGCTATAGAGATGGAGTTCTGTGTTTCAGTGCTAGTTGTGATCTTTCCCGAAACACAGACTAGAGAGAAAAAAACTCAAAATTATGCCAGAAAATATACTGATTTTGAGTCATTCTTAAATTTTGTAAGCATTTTTGTCACGATTTCTGCCACCTAATAGATTTTTTAAGATTTTCATTAAAACCTCACTTTCTGGCAAAAAATATTATTTTGGTCTGACTGGTTGTACTTTTTCTCTTTTAAGGATCTCTTTCTAAAGTGAGATAGCCTGTCTGCATGGGCAATGGGAAGGATCTATCTTCAGTGGCTACTGTAAGAACACCTTCATTTGTGTGAAAACCTAGTCAAATGAAGCAACGATCTTCAGACAGAAGTCAAATAATTATGATTCAGTTCTGGTAAAAATTCATGTAGTGTTTCTATACTTGCATGTATACTAACAGGTTTAAAAAACACCCCATAGCTAAATGCAATAATATCCAGATGAAATAAAATAAGAAAGGTTTAGTTTTCCATGTTTACTATTCTCTGTGGATATTTTCTGAGCACAGCACATTCTGCAACTGTTTCATACACACCAAGATGAACTTCATTCCTTCTAGGTGGCAGAGCATGAAAGCTAAGCATTAGTCACAGAATCATAGAATCGACTGTGTTGGAAAAGACCTCCAAGATCACCAAATCCAACCCTACCATGGTCACTAGCCCATGGCACTAAGTGCCACATCCAGTCTCATCTTGAAAACCTCCAGGGATGGTGAATCCACCACCTCCCTGGGCAGCACATTCCAATGTCAAATATCAATAGGCAGTTCAATCCCAATGCCAATTCCAATGTTGTTAAAAACAACAACAGCCAAATAATAACTTAAGACTCTGACTTAATTGTAATTTTCTCATCCAGAAGTACTGTTTGTGGTCCATCAAGATGATGCTAGGGACAAATATATCATATGACATTGTGTCAAAAGTACAGTAAGTTAGCTATGCAGCCAGGTACCAGCATGATTATGCAAATAGAGGTACTCTTGCCTTATCAGTCAAAACCACTGGCAGAATGCCTGGGAGACAGATTTCAATAAAGGAGATACATCCTATCTCAGTGAGGCTGACATTAATAATTTATGATTAATCAGTTTATGGAAACATATTAACAGCAGAAGGCTGTGGAGAGCAAGATGGATGTCTTGCCTCCACTTTCCCCATTTTTTTTCCTCTTAGCTGACTTAAATTCTTTCTATGATTAAAAGCTACATAGAGGAGTCAGTTCTGCACAAGAGAACAGAACAGCTTATAAAAGAACCATAGGGAAGAGCTGAGCTGGGGATGAAGTGATAAGAAATCATCTCAGTTCAGATCAGAAGCTGAGTTGATGCCAAATTTGCATCTCAGGTCCCAACAACCAACTCTAAGTAAGGATATGTTAATAATAAGAGATTAATTAGTATCACAGCTATACTTTCATTGTGAAGTATAAAATACCAGAAGTCTAAATATTAGCACATTCCAACATAAACTTCATTCACTCAAAGAAAAATAAACTAATGCAATGTTCCCTCATGAAGAATTGCTACAAATGTGCCTTTTTCTTAGAGCCAGTGCATGAAACATATAAGAAAATGTGAAGTCAAAATCTGTGAATACACTCTGTAATTCAGAGAAAGGAAAATCTACCTGTAAGAAAGTTCTAAACTTCCACTGCTGAGCTGAGATTCTGAAAGGCTTCTGCAACTTCTTAAAATCCAAGTGTATGACCATTGAGTAGATCCGAGTGAGGCTTGATAGAAGGAATCTCCAAGGCTAGAACAAATCCCAAAGATATTGGCTCAAAAAGGTTGGTCTTCCACCATACTTTGCTTTGAGAAATCTGGCAAAGTGATCTTTTCAGATAGAACAGGTAGAGCAATAACAGGTTTAAGGCTCTAATGGGACTTTGCTGTGTTTTCTAAAATTAGCTGTGAGCATTCAGCTTTGCATGTTGCAGAGTTCATATTTCAGGAAAAAAAACCCAACGAAACAAACCAGACCAACCTCAAAAGCAACCAGTGCAGAGTTCATATTTCAGGAAAAAAAAACCCAACGAAACAAACTAGACCAACTTCAAAAGCAACCAAAATAAAGAAACTAACCCCAAAACACTAAACCAAGCCAAAAGAAAAAAAATAGCCTCACACAAAACTGAAAAGTAATGATCTCATGTAAATAATCAGGCTGCTTTATCTAAGCACAATTTTTCTTAAGCAGAGGAATGTGTAATACTGATCAATGTTGTATCCCAAAAAAGGATTTTTCCCTTTAGTGCTTAGTATAGTTAAGCTTCATGATACTGCAATCTTTTATTTCCAAAACTTGATTTTCTAGTTATACATCTTCCTTTGATGTTTTGTGCTCAGCAATACACACCACTGTGGAGTATTAGAAGAGTAAAAGACACCAAAGTGCAGTAAGTTTGAGTTGAAATATAAATAGATTAGTAGCAGAATGTGTTTCATTATACTCTTCTGCTTTGCCATTTTTACATTCAAAAACCCTAATTTATACTTCAAAACTTTAACCTGCTTGTAGTTCATTGCTATTAACCACCAGAGACCTTGAGCACCCTTAAAACATGTGCTAATAGAATCTGATGTAATTAAATTGAGCCACGTTGCAATGCAGAATGATTCTGGAACCGTCAGTGGCAGAAGTAATTGATAAATCAACCACTAATTTACTTGAGATAATGAAGGTACTTTTAAGGTTCAGTGAGATTGTCACCTAATTATCTTTGTAGAGAAAGAAGTAAGATTATCTTTACTATAAGATTTCATGGTAAATCATTGGTTTAAGCAAAATCAGATAAATATTCAATTTGGAAAAATGGCAGATTATATACATGATGTTTCTGTCTTTACATAGAAACAACCTTAGCTGCAGTCGAATTCTGGGAATTTCACTTTGTTTTCTGATTCAGTCATATATATTAACAAGTGCAGTTTTATAAGATACTGTGATGTTTAGAATCATAGTTTCATAGAATCATAGAATCAACTGGGTTGGAAAAGATCTCCAAGATCATCAAGTCCAACCCTACCATGGTTACTGGACCATGGCCACACTCATAAAAACCTCCAGGGACGGTGAATCCACCACCTCCCTGGGCACAAATCTACATAATGTGACCATTTCAGAATTTCCTAAATAGCTATTTATTTTTCATTTGAAATATAATATTTTCCTGGAGTCCTTTCTGCAGATTAAATGTGCCATACATTTCAAAGTGATTTAATTTACATGTGAATGTCTACACAGCGTGGACAGATCTTGTTTATTGCTAATTCTAGGAATGCTAAAACTAATTCAAACACAAATTTTTATGGATTTGAGAAGAATAAGGTTTCAGTTGATCCTTTGGAAAGTTTGGAAGTAAAGGGATTGTGCAGATACAACTTTAATGTGATTCCCACTTCAGTGACTGAAAGTATCAAATATGCTAGCTACTATTTCCCAATACCCAGTTTTCTTGAAGGATCAACTGAAAATATCTCAATTATAAATTAAAGTAGACTATTCCTGACAGTAAATTAAGATATTTATTCTTGCTTAGTCCACAAAAGGGATTTATTTTAGAGCAGGCTTGTCTTCCAGAGAGCAACTGCCTTCAGCCCATGAGAACATGAAAGACATCAGGCTGTGCTGTACTGGAGGAGACAAACTGTGGGAAGATGTCTGAAGATAAAAAGATAGCAGTACAGAATTTATAGGAGAAAATACAATTTCTAATCCCTGGATGGAATATGATCAGTATCCCTGACCTCCCCCAGCACAATACAATCTAAAGGGGACTAAGCAGGGGGTGGAGCACAGTGGAGACACCACAGCCAGGCTCTGTTGAAACCCTTGCAAAGGAGGGAACTCAGTGGTACATTTGAGCTGATAAACCACACAGCAGCTGAAAAACAAGGGAGATAGAGGTAGATGTCCTGCTGTTGAACCAACAGCCATAGCGAAATCGCTCTCTTTGAACTGACACATGTCCCCATCCCAAGGTTATCTGAGGAACCATACTGAAATCTTCCCCAAAGGTACAACCACCCCTCACTGAGTAAACTGTATGACTAAAATTAGCTATTCATCTAAATGTAACAAAATAGTATAAAAGAAAGTTAAAAATGGGGAGAAATTGGGGAAGACTCCATCATAACTTCTGGGATCTGCTGATGAGCTGAACCTCTCTTCTCCTCCATAGGGATACCTGTTGGGTAAGAAGCACACTATGCTCACTGAATCATCTTAAGTTAGCTATTATTGGGGATTAGAGTTTGTTAGTATATTGCTTTGAGTTTGTATATTGATTTAAATTAGTATATTGCTTTGAATATATTTTTGTAGTCAGGCACTATCACCAGCAATCCTTGAACCTTCAATTGGCACAATTATATTAATAGAGTGTGATTCTGTAAACTATTAATGTGAGTCCTTCAGGAGTGCTGGCAGTCACTGGCATTAGGTAAAGGTGTGGAGACCCAGAAGGAGTTTCTCTGTTTGGCATGTGACCCAGATTAAGTTGGTCAAACTGTCCTCTGCTCAAACAAATTGTTCAGTGATGGGTCCCTGTGACACATGGGTTGTGCACAAGGGTCTCAGTTTTTTCTGGGATACTGACAGACTAATCAAACACTAAGGCTTTGAGTAAATCTTCATTTTTCACATGACATCAAGTCTTCCTGTGATATCCAGAAAGGCCATTTCCCAGTGTCAGAGCACCTGCTCCAAATCATTCAGAATCCTGAGGGCTTCTTTCATTTCTTGATTATTCTTTTCTGAGTAACTTGCTTTATCCTTCAATGGGAATTTTTCCATGCTTCAAATCCTGCTATCCTTGTCTGTTACTTGAATGCAAGTTAAAAGCTTTGTTACAAAGAGAACAGCAATCAATTATTTTCAAACTGGAGTTTTACAAGTGGAAGTTGATTTAATTTATACAATGTGTCATTTAGATGAGATTTGAGAGCAGCATTTCTGATCTATGCTGAGATGCTTATGCTGCAGCCTAACAAAACACAAGAATCCACACCTTGCAGAGATTTTAAAAGACAGGTTTGACAAGCACCTTCAGACATGGGTTAGTTACATCAAGCCTATTTCAAAGTCTGGAAAAGTAAAAAGGATGACCTAGAAATTTATTCAAGAGATCCTTTCAGTCCTATAGCAATGAACACATATATGTTACATTTTGTATCATAGCCCAGCAGAAATTACTTTCTCACCGATGTAAATCTCTCTGCAAATCCATAAAATAAGGCCACACAAGAGAAAGTTTCTTTTACATAAGCACCAAAATCTTTAGATAAATATTGGGTCCACATTACAAGCTCAGCTAAGGATTATGTTTAGAGCATAGAAATAAAATCAAATAAAATTTACATCAAAAAGTCAGTACTATTTCCATAGCTATGTAACCCACAACTTCAGATGCCTTCACTGCCTTCTATTAATTCCACTCTCAAGCTACAAATTTCTCTTCTCCTTTCTTTTTTTTAATACTTTTTCTCCCTCTAATATTTAGTGCATTTTTTTAAGCTAACTGAGGGTACTTGGCTCATACCAACTTATTCCATACAGATTGTTTTTGTCTGGATCTCATGATAAAATTCCAAACTGCTTGGATTAAATAATTTAGTAAACTCCCTACTACAGATTATTTATCCCATTTTCAAGTGAAAGTCCAAGAACTTTATTCTTCTTATTTGAAATTAGAATTTCACCCATGGTCTCTTTACCTTACTTAAAACTTTTATTGGTTGGGGACAGATAGTATCTAGAAGAGGATGAACACTATGCATTCATGGAAAAAGTAGTAAGAGACTTTGTGTTCCAAGAGCAAGACTTCAGGAGTAGGTAAGCAGGTGTGGTTTAACTCCAGGCAGCAATCAAGAACCACTCAGCCACTCACTCCCCCACCAACAGGATGGGAGAGAGAATTGGAAGGGTAAAAGCTAGAAAACTCATGGGTTGAGATAAAGAGAGTTTAACAGAGAAAGCAAAAGCTGCACACACAAGCAAAGCAAAACAAGGAATTAATTCACTGCTTCCCATGGGCAGGAGGTGTTCAACACCTCCAGGAGAGCAGGGGCATATCACATGGCATGATTCCTTGGGAAGACAAACACCATCACTGCAGACACTTACCACCTGCTTCCTCCCACTTTATATACTGAGCATGATGTGCTATGGTATGGAATATCCCTTTGGTCAGTTTGGGTCATCTGTCCCAGCTGTGTCTCCTCCCAATCTCCCATGCACCCCCAATTCCTTGCCAGTGTGGCAGTGTGGGCAGCAGCAAAGGCCTTGGCTCTGTGTGAGCTCTGCTCAGCAACAACAAAAACATCTCTGCATTATCAACCCTGTGCCCTGCACAAATCCTAAACACAGCCCCATACTAGCCACTGGGAAGGAAGTTAACTCCACTTCAGCCTAAACCAGCACATATGGAAAGGAAGGGAGGGAGTCATTCTTTTGGTCATGACAGAAGGTCCTGTGTTTTGGATTTGCCATATCAGGTAGCACATAATGGTGGCAAAACAGACAAACAAAATTATAAAGAATTCCAATCAAACACTACATTATTTGTCAGCTGGCATAAAAGTGAAAAAAAACCCCCTAAATATGCCTAACCAAAAAAAAGATCATAGACAAAATAGAGAAATAAAATGGCATGACATACGTGTCTGTTTTCTATGCTTGCTATACTTCTACAAAAATTCCTCTGTGATGTTATCAAATTCCTCACTATGGCCACTACATTTGACATTTCATACTTTACAATACTGTTATATGGCTCTGAACGACCTGTAGGTCATTTGCATCTCTATGGGTTCATTGAGTTGAAGGGAATTTAGTTCTTATATGTGAATCACATCAGAGAGGAAATGAGAAACAAGTCCAAATAGAAAGCACTGCTGTGGGCTAATCACAAAAGGTGTAATAATTTTTTGACACTTATAAATTAAAGTGGTTTGATTTCTCATCTTTACATCTCCTTTTGATTAGTTCCATGAATCCTTATGGTAATATCTAAAATTCTTTTAAATACTGTCTATAATGGAATGGCTTTAAGAAAATTCAGTTAGAAAACTTCCAGATTATGATAACTTATTCTAAATTCTGAAGCATCAGATTTCAGAAAATGTTTAGAAAAACTACTGTCTTGCTCGGAGCTTCTTGTAAACAACTCTGAACTTTTATATAGCACTCGTTATCTCAGAAATTCACAGCACATTAATTAAGCTTAACAACATTCCACTGAGTCTAATAATTCTTGACACATGCAGTAAAATATTCTTACATGGGGCTACGATATGATCAGATTCCTCCAGCGGGTAATTAATGAGAGTGGATATAAGTATGGTGTAGTTAAGATTCTTAGTGTCTTGGTGTAATTTTCTCTCATTTTAATACTTTGGAAGCACTTCTACATCAGAGGAAAACAGAAGAATCTTTATTTCACTCTAGAAATGCAAAAAAGTCAGTGTGAATTTGTACTGGGCTGCAGCTGCAGAGGCTCCTGCCAGGAATGCTTGGTAATACATGAATTGTCTCCAGCCTGAGAAATTTAAAGAGACATTAATAGCCCAGTCACTAATTTTAGATCAGTACAAGGATGCAAAAGAAAATCTCATTCAAAAAGGAAAAAAAAAAAGGGGCAATGTTGGATAAAAACCTTTCTGTGTTGAACCAGAAGGGCAATGTAGGTGTCCTAGAGTGAAGCAGAACAAAATATTAACAAAAGGGAATATAAAAGGAAGTCCATTGATTGACTGTCTTATCAATCTAAGCTAAAAAATTTCATAGCAAATATTTGAATGGCAAGGAATGAAAACTGCACTTCTATGCTAAGTGTGCAGAAGTGTCTGCATATTTTTTTAGCAAAATCTTAAACTTTTCAGTGATGTGCAAATGAACTCTCCTGGCTATGGAACAGGCTGGCTGAGAACTGTGATTTTACACAAGCTCTCCAGAACAGGCAAAATATTCACTTGTATTAACAGATTAAATTTACAGACATGTGATGTGCAGTGATTGCTTAAAATTTGCATCATTAAAACTGTCAGTGGCATTTAATGACTTCATTAAAGGAGTGATGACTCTGGATTGAAATTAATGACCAGTTTATTTTTTTTTTGCCAGTCTTATGGCAGTAGCTAGTGCCTAATGGAACACACCTTCTGAATAATAAAAAGTTCCTACATGAACTGAACTTATCTTTGGTGAGTTTATAAACTGATCACTGCAAATAGAGCAGTTTTGATACTTCTTGATGATTTGCTTGTATTTATTCTGGTATATGTCACAGCTGGAAGGCATTTGGGTTTCTTGTGGTTTAACCTCACCTGGCAACTAAATAGCACTCAATCACATCCCCTTTCTGCCAGCCACATTGGGGCAAGAATTGGAAAGAAAAGGAAACTTTGTGGGTGGAGGTAAGAACAGTTTAATAATTGAAATAAGGCAAAATATAAAAACAACAAACAACAACAACAATGGAATAAAACCCAAGACAAACAAGTGTTCCACAATACAGTTGCTCACCACTTGCTGCCTGATGCCCAGTCTGTCCCCAGGAAGGGACAGGCTGTTCTTGCAGAACCAGTTTATGTACCAAATGTGTCATTCTATGGTATGGAACATCCCTTTGGCCAGTTCAAATCAGCCATCACAACTTCTTGCACACCTCCTCACTGTCAGAGCATGGGAATCACTCATAAGATTGATTAATGAGTAAATTCAGCATATTTGGCTTCTCTAGCAAATGAACAGGTTTTTTTTGTTTCAATTATTGCCACCTAAATAGTCTTTTTTGATCCCATATTTCAACTCCAATGTAAATACACTCTGGTTTCTCAGAATCCAGTGGTGTTGCAATCCATTTCCTTTGCCTCAGTGAAAGGTTACCCAAACAGCAAGAACTAGTAGCAATTCTATTCTTGGCTTTTTTACTACTTGATTGTAACTAATTTGAAGTAGTATGGATCCTGCAAAACATACTTAATTGGGGTTTTGCTTTAACTTCATCTTTAGCTAAACAAAGCTACCAAGTAGATAACCCTGACTATAAAGGCTTTGCTTGCAGCACTAGAAAGCATTCTCCTACCAAGTAGATAACCCTGACTATAAATGCTTTGCTTGTAGCACTAGAAAGCATTCTAATGTAAAAATACTAGATTGGCTGACCTCCCCTGCTTCAGAAAAGAAAAGAAAAATCATTCTTGACTGATTCTGAATATGTACTGTAGAATATACAGAATTTCAGAAGTGCATTCTTGACTGATTCTGAATATGTACTGCAAAATATACAGCATTTCAGAAGTGTTTTTCTGCCCAGAATGTCTGTTTTGCCTTCTTTAACTGAAGTAGACACTTTTCAGAAAATTCAACTGCTCTTCCTGTCTCTCACTATAATAGGGGCTTTATTTTGAAACATATTGTCTTCTGTGGTATATATATGTTCTTCATACTCTCAGTTCTCATGGCAAATATTTGAGGGAATATGGTGTGGGGAAAAATTCACTAGGAAGTCATTCTCTAATTCCAAAAATTTGGTCATTCCTGAGCAATCTCTCTACCTCCACCTTTCCAAAAATTTGGTCATTCCTGAGCAATATTTCTAACACCTCCAGTTTACTACCATTTGTTTTTGTTGGAGTGAGCCTAGAACACCTACAGAGGAGAATACAAGACAAAACTCAGTAAATATTGAGGCTAATGACATGGTTTTCACACTCTAACCCTATGAGTAACATGCTGTGGGTGCCAAAATTCTTCCACATCTGAAGTGTGACTTTGTTATCAAATGGAAATAGAAATTGGAGTCTATAATTTCCTCCCTGAACTTTGTCTTCATTTCCAATACTCCATTTTTTTTTAGTTGTCCAGTTTAATTTCTTTCACACTGAAAAATGGTCCCTCCCTCAAAATGAATGTTATAAAACCTGGCCAAATTAAGTAACAAGTTAGTAGATAACACAGGTTTCAACAGGCTGTCTGACAGAAGAAGATCTTTTGGCCAGGGATATACTAAGATGGAGTTTTCTGTAATTCCCAAAGAGCAGTTTCAGTGACAGTTCAGCATCGAATTCTCTCAGAGGGAGAGGTGATACTGATGTGGCAAACAGCTACAAGGAGATTTGACAGCAGTTTCTTTGGGAAATTAAGTAGTTTCCTGTGGCCCTCAGTTAAAAGCTCTTCTCCTGCATCTTGTAACAGGTAGACATGACCTCTGCCTCACTTTGGGTCTAAAGAGAGAAGATTGTGTTCTCAGCATCACTGCACAGCCCAGTGAAAACAATGCATCCTGAGAAATGAGCACTGTGAGGCATACCCAGAACAGCCTGGCAAAGAGCATGCTGCTACTGCTGCCAGAGTAGGGAGATTCTTGTTGGTAAGGAGATGGGGCTTGAAGGATGGGGCCAAAATATGATGCACATTGTCATGGTTTAACCCCAGGCAGCAGCCAAGAACCACACAGCCTCTCACTCACTCCCCCACCAACGGGATGGGGGCGT